>NC_142724.1:2878787-3030303 GCF_055471065.1 Atractosteus spatula
TGGACGGGGTGGGGGGGGGGGGGGGAAGCCACAGTTTAGGCCCCCCCACCCCGGGCACGACTCCACGCTCACAATGGCAGGAAGCGGCGATGGGCTCCCTTCCCAGCAGGCCGAGAGATACGGACAGCCTGGGGGTGGTGGGGGGGGGCTCAGGGCTGTTCCTGTGCTCCGGGGGGGGGGGGAGACCGTCCCAGGTCTGAGCTCCCAGGCCCGAGCTCCCGCCCCAGGCAGGGAATGGCTTCAAGAGGCTTGGTGTGGAGGTCGGGCCCTCGAGCTCCAGCTGATGAGGGGGGCAGAGCGCCGCCCTGCTCCCCCCTGCTCCCACAGCGCGTCTCCTGCGCTCCTCCCCGTGGGCTCGGCGGGGGCCCTCCGACAGGCCGGGCGGGTGTGAAAGCCCCCGACCCGGGCCGGCGCCTGGAACGATCCCTGCCCGGACCGGGTTTTCTCTTCTGTCAGGTTCATGTCTGGTGTGTCTCTTCTGGTGTGTCTTTGTCGATATTCTAAAAGGTGATAATCATTGACTATTTCTCCGGGGACACTGGATCGGCGGCTGGGCTTTTAGCGTGAACTCTTTGACCCAGAGGTGCTCTCTCCTCTGCCTGTCCAGTGAGGGTGTACTCTAATCGTCGCGTCTCTGTCGGTCTTTGTCTGAGCGGGACCGGGTCGGGTCCCGTTTATGGGCGGCGGCTGGTATCGATCCGCTCGCAGCGTCCCGCCCCCCCCCACCTCCCAAGCACGTGCGGGTGCCCAGCGAGGCGCCCGTGACGGCCGTGACGTCACGCAGAGGGCAAGTACCGCGGCAGCACCTGTCGCACGAGCGCACTGACCGTGCAGCGCTCGCGGAGGGGGGAGACTGCTCGCGCGCCGCCCGCATGCCCTGGCCGCAGGCACGTTTCCGGGGTAAGTGCTGCGCTTTTTCTGCCTCTCCTCCTCCTTCTTCTGCTTCTTCTGCTTCTTCTTCATCTCCGCCTCCTCCTCAACGCGAACAGGGCGAGCAGCAGCATCCTGCCGGCGGCTCCGTCCGGTCCCGCAGCGCTCTCGCCGTTCCCGATGTCCCTCAGTAACGCTTGCCGAGACAAAAAACAAAAACATTTATTCGTTATGTTATGATCCAGACTTAGGCCGGATTCATGGTGTGTGTGTGTGTGTGTGGTGGTGGTGGGGGTTGTTATTTCCTTTGTTTGTGTATTTTGTAAATAAGGTGTCCAGCAGATGAACGAGAGTTTTGGGTTGCTAAGGACTTGTTGCTATGGTCGCCTGTGTTTTTTTTTACTTCTTGATTATTGACTGTGACCGGTTCTTAAAGACGTAGGCGGTGCCTGCTTTGTCCTGAACATGATCTTTATCGATAATAGTGTCCTTCTTACTGCTGCGGCGGCTGCTGCTGCTGCCCCCGAAACGCCACGGGATTGCGATATCGTGAAACCTCGACGCGAAAAGCGAAGTCTGTGCAGGCGGACGAGGTCTCGATCATGATGCCGATTATTAAGAATGTCTTTGTCAATACCCTTTATTCGGATAAAAGCTGCAAGTTATTTCAATAGCAGAAGCCCGAAAATATTAATAAGAATAAGAATAATTTCTAAGGCTTGGAAAACACCTACTGTTGCAATTTCGTAGCTCGTAGCTGATAAAAAAAAATGTTTTTTTTTTAAAGAGACAATAATGGAATGACAATAAAGACGCTCGTGAAATGTTTAAGAGTGGGACGGATGTTGGAGAACGTCGGTCTATCGTGATCTGTTCAGCTGCCGGGCGCTCTTATCCAAAGATACTCGCTTGCTGTGCGTGTCCCCCCGTTGGCACACCCGGGTGTGTCATTGCGACTGAACAAGCCGGGAGCCCAAATCACTGCTCCCCCTCTGCGCGACTGTATTCACACGCCCCACGCGTGAACCGGACAGGCCGGTGGGATTACAGGGGCGCAAATTCACGTGGAAGGGGAAATAGAAGGAGAGGGAGCAAGGAGCAATTTTATCTCAAACCGGGAGGATATCCTTCATTGCCTGCAGATAAAATATCACCTGCTTATCCGGGTGTTGTTTCAACTGCAAGATTTTGGCCAGTCCGAAAAACAATCCCCAGTTTATGTCTTAGAGAGAGAGTCTTTATTATTATCCCTGGAGGGGGGGGGGGGGGTGTTTTACTGCAGCAGTGTTGGTGTACAGACGGACAGAAGAAAAACAAAACGACAGAAACAGCGAGATCCACGCATACTGAGGCAGAAGGTCAAGTGTCAAGTAACGGTATGGCTGCAGGTGTGAAGGAGGACTTGAATCTCCTGGGTTTGGAGCTGGGGAGTCTGTACCTGCGTTCTGACGGGAGTGACTGGAGGTTATTGAACCAGGCGTGTGAAGGATCGCCACAGACGGATTATGCTTCACGCCAGGCGCGTGGGTGATGGATGGAGCTGGCAGTGAGGGCCCAGTTGGCCAGCGGGCCAGTGCTGGTGTCCAGTGGCACCGCCCCGCCCCCCCCAGGCAGCGATGGACAGGCGGGATTGTGGGATTGTTGATGCTGGGGGGGGGGGGGGGGCAGCGGACTGTGTGTTTATCTCCGCCACAGCCGCGGGATGATCAGAAGCAGATCTTCAGCTCCTTCAGGGATAATCAGCTCAGGGAACAGTGACAGGAGAGGGGCAGGAAGGGACAGGGCATCAGGCTCACGGCTTCCACGACTTAATTCGCTTTAAATCCTCTGGCCCTCTGCCCGCGCTCAACTCACCTTCCCTTTTTCGCTTTTGTTCGCTTTGTCAGACTCGGTTCTTTCGAATCTTTAACTTGCCCCGAACTGATGTTTTTCTAAAAATATTTAATTTTGTAGACTGAACAATAAGCCAGTGTATTCAGTAAACGTTCTTCAACGTGAGTATCCACGGAAGTTATAACATATTTAGATGCTGAATCCTGTCCAGTGGATATATATCAGTCAGCCCTTTGCGTAAAGTTGGCACTGTTCAGTGCTTCACAGTTCCTGTTTCACTAATACTGATATTAATAAATTGTTACTACGTACTGTATGTATTTGATGCTAGTTGTTTTAGTCTTTGAAAAGATTTCCAGTGAGCAAAGTAACTTTCAGCAGCTCTTTTGGCTTTCAAGCCACACGCAGCTGAGACTAATAGTCGGGTAATAATTACACTGTAATGTTTCAAAAATGGTACAACTTAAGAGTTTAACGCAACTGATAATTAGACTGTGTTGCCCTGTTCCTACACCAGGTCCATAGAGGTACAGTACATGCTCTTCTATCTATAATAGGCAGAAATCAGGGCCATGCGGTGATCATTGGTCGGCCCTTGAGCACTTGAAATCCAGCAGACATCACTGAACAGGAGGCCAGACCTTCCCATAATGCATTAATTGCAAAGCTAACTTTTCTAACATTCACCTCCAGTGCACGCCGATTTCAGTAATCTGCTGATCCCTGATATGATGATTGATGGCTATGAGGTTATTTGGATTCAGCAAACGGTTTAAAATAAGGGGATTTAAATCCTCCATTTCTTGACCACGAGAAATGCTGTCTCCTGTTTCTTATTGTAGGTGACATTTGATTCAGAACTGCTTGATTTCATCTGATAACTTCCAAGACCACAGTGCACAAAAGCAATCTGTTGCATTTATATACACATATTATGTCTAGTTTTTGCAGTGTTGAGACATGCGGTTCGACAAGCACATGTAGACCATCAGCATGTCAGTCATAAACACATGACAGGCACTGGAGCCTCGTCATGGACACCACCCTGCGCTGATGACACTGGGTTCAGTCACAAGGTCAAATGCATCAGGGTGGTACTGTCGGGGCTGGGCAGTGTTTTAGTAACTAACACGGAATCCTTATTGCAAGCCGGTTTTTATCGTGGTCTGCGCTGAAATAGATGCTACTTTGCAAACACGCGTCGCCATCTGCAGTTGATCACCTGTCAAAGGTGGCTTTGATCTCCTCACTTGTTCTGAAAAACAAACAAACAAGTGGACGTCTCGATGCCGTGTCGGCTAATATCCCTGCACCTCCCCGTCCTCGCTGCGGGAAGAAGCACGTTGGTTCCGCCGAGCCGGAGAGGGAAGGCATCCCTGCGGAATCCCCGTCCTCCAGGATTCGCGGCACGGCGACTTTGCAGGCGGCAACAGCGGGGAGGCAGATCCGCCTCCTCGGACTAATCCGGTGCCCCCATATGGTCAGCAAAGGGTTTACCAGCTCTGAGCCCCCCGCTCAGGGGGAGAGGATCGGGTGGGGCAGGTGGCCGGCTTCACTGGGGGCAGCTGCGGGGCTTATGAACGGTATTAAAGAAGGGACCGTTTGCGTCATGCGATTTCCTCCAGCCTGTTACATCCCTCGAGCACTGGGGTGCGTGTTTGCGTGGGGTATCTGTTGTCCCCGTTTCTTTGGAAAAATTGTGAGCTATTTGTGCTAGAAAGTCTGGGTCGGAGGACGGTAATCGTTACGCACTTGAGGATCAAAGGAGGGACTGGGAAAAAGAGGGAGAGGGTGGGAAAGAAGGGCAAGAAGGGAGAAGCCCAGGATCCGCGGATCTGTGAGAAGCACGCCGTGCCTCCCGGGGGAACGGCTGTCATGTGCCTTCTTTGCTCGTGGCAACATGACTGCGCTTCGCCCTTTCCTCGGTCTCAAGGCGCTAAACCTGACTGTTGAGCGAGGGTGAGGAGGGCAGAGATGAGGCAGGAGGTGGTGAAAGCCCTGCTTTGTTCTGCTAAATCTCGGAGGAGCCAGGGAGATGTTTGGGTGAGGCAGGTGGACCTTAGGGCTCTGTCGTTTTAGCTTGGCCAACCTGCCATTCGCCTGAGCTTTAATCCACGTTCTTAACTGCACAACTCTTTTGCTCCGAGAGCACCGAGAGTGATCGGATTGACAGGACTCGATCCTGAGGCAACTGGGAGAGATTACAGCATACTGCACGCTCTGCGGAGAACGTGCCCTGGACTCCTCATGACCTGTCTTTTCCCAGCTAATTGGTCTGTGTTGGACTTTATCGTATTAGTGTGTAAAGGCACTATTACTTACTTGTTAGTGTTCCCCACTGGCTCCACGTGATTCATCAGTGGATTGTAACTGTGGTGACCACCTGATTCCATGTTCAATGGGACACTTTTGAACAGCACAAAAATTTCCCAAATAAATTAGCATGGAAGTTGCCGTAAACAATGCACTTTTGCCAAGATGAACATTGAAGATTAACGATTGCAGGATAAACTCAAAATACTTTTCAGCCATTGATTGTTCCTGACAAGAATCAGAGAAAGTGAAGAGCTGATCTGCAATGCCCATCGTGATTTTAGTATTGTATATCTTTCAGAATTAAAAAAGCTGAATTTACGCTTTGTCACTTTATTAACAGCAAATTAACCACCCATCCATTTTCTAACCATTTTATCCAATTCAGGGTCGCAGGGCAGCCGGACTCTATCCAAGTAAGCAACAGGCACAAGACAGGACACCCGTCCATCGCTGGGCAGACACACAGACACACACACTGGACAGGACACCAGTCCATCACAGGACACACAGACACACACGCCCTGGACAGGACACCCGTCCATTGCTGGGCAGACACACAGACACGCACACACTCACACAAGGGCATGTAAATGACTTTCATAGTAATCAGTTATCCTACCAGTATTTTTTATGAGCTGTGGGAGGAAACCCATGCGAACGCAGGGAGAACATGCAAACTCCGTGCAGACAGACCCCCACCCCACCTCCATGCAGGGCCCCAGGGCTGTGATGATAATAACTGCACCACCATTCTGCCCTCTCCATAGATCTTCCTGCATTAAATCCTGCTAACTATTGTCATATAGCCCTAGAGCCCTGTCAGTGAACGTGAACAAATTAATTGCTTTAGTATACATTTTTACATCCCTGGGTTTTTATGTGCAGTGCTCTTTCCAGAAACAGTTATTATTACTTTAAAAAGAGTTATTACTTATACTGATGCAGCATGCCAGTTTATATAGCCATTGAACTTTATTACCATTGCTAATGTAAACAGTGTGCCAGTTTATGTAGATATTTCATTTTATTACCATTACCAATCAAGTGACTTATGTGGAGTGCTTTTTAACCCCAAGTGCTTTACTGCATTCAGCACGAGTGCAGCAGCTTGCGTCCTGCACAGTGTTGCACAGTGGGGGTCCTGTGTCCGCATTCCCACCGCACAGCAGGTCAGGAGGAGGAGGAGGGAAGTGATTCACGAGTTGGATCAATAACAGGGAACTCCAGGAAGGCCGGTTTGTACAAGCTCAGGGTGGAGTTCATCCGCAAACCCCCTACTCTTGCAACCCCTACTTTTGGGATCTTAAAAACTGGGGCTCTGCTTTAGAAATTCTGGTCCGGTGGGCATAGCGCCACCTACTGGAACACGGACACCACTTACAGCAGCCGCTTGATTTGTCAAAGAAACCTCCTGTCCCAGAACTGGCCGGCCCTGGCAGCCTTGCTTATCTTAGCTCAGGTGGGGAGCTGCATCAGCAGGCGTAGGCCGCAAAGGAACAAGTAATAGGTTCATTCCCTGCTGAAAAAGGAAGAAAGAAAATGCAACGTTTCAGCCGTGGAAGACTGCGTGTCGTTTACCAGCTGCATTGCAAGCGCGTTACAGATGTTTTATATCAACGGTCTGCGTCTCTGCGTCGCAAACGGGAAACTTATTTAAGCCGTCCGGTGTAAAAGTGGCCCGCGTCTGCAGACGCCTGTCGGAAAGGCCCGAGGTTTTGCATTGGTGGGCAAGTGCAAGCAAAGGAGAAGCGCTTGAGCGTGCAGTGATTTGGATGATGCCGTAACATAGCCGGCCATAAACATTTCAGCACCTCGAGAAGAACAGCAGCAGGAACGCGCTTTCCTGGCCCACCTGGCTGTCTGGTTCCCTGCGCGTGTGGGACTGACGTCTTAAAGCACCGGGGTGGGGTGGGCGCCCTGGCGGTCACGCCCTGGTGTCGGCGGACGGTCGTGGATCTGCCTGCGCTTGCTGGTAGAGGCGTGCCGGTGAGCCACTAAAACGGGCATCCCCCCGAAAGTGCTCTTGGGTTTGAGCGTTGTGGCGCCATACCCGGCAGTGGGGAAACCCCCGCGTTGGTGACGCCACCGCTCGCCGAACCGTCAGTGCAGCTGGGCACGAGAGGGAGAGAGAGTATTCCATGCCCGGCCCATGGTATAAATCCCGGGGCATTTGCGCCGGGGCCCAGGACAAAGCACAAGGCCAGACTGCTGAGTACAGGATGCGTCTCAGCCGGCTGCCCCGAGCGGCTTTGCAGCCAGCGCATTGTTTCAAGGCTGCTCGTCCTAACGCGGCGGGGCCCTGGTGCTGCTGTTGTTGTGCCGCTGTCCCGGGGGAAGTGGGGTCGGGGCAAACGCGCGGCTCCCGGCCAGCTCCTTCCTGCCTCAGGATGCGGCTCAGTGACGCGCCAGGGGGACCGTCCTTGCTCTGATGTGTTTATGAGCTGAGAGGATTACAGGGAAAACAGCTTGCCGGGAGCGGGCAGCTGCTGTTTCCTGCGTGGCGCTCGACGCCGAGGATGCCGTGGGGCAAGAGCGTGTCGGGAGCACGGGTACGGGCGTCCCGCAAAGCCTGCGGGCGCTCCGAGACCAGGTAGGCGCGCGGCCCGAGAGCTACATGCTTTCTCTCCCGAGAAGGGGGTGGGTGCGTTTTTCCAGTGCTCGTGGTCAAGCGGTGCCTGTGCGCTTGCAGGAGTGCAGCTGGTAAGTAGGGCTCTTCGGTTGCCGAAAAAGAGACCGGACAGTTTCCATTAAGATCTGCAGCCCTGTTTAGTTCAGACACCATGCTGTGCTGTTTTGTTCTGTTCTGTTCTGTTCTGTTCTGTACAAAGGCAAAGTTTCTGTGGACATGATTGCCTGGAGTGCCAGAATGCTGGACATGTACAGTATAATTTCTTTTTTTTTTGTCGGGAATGTTGTTTAGTTTCCCGAAACGCAGAACCATAACTTCTGCTGGCATTAGAAATGAGTTGTAGGCCCTTTGAAAAAAAGAGCTCTGGAAATCCTAGATTGCTTTGCTATTGCAGACTACGCGGCTTAAGGAGCTTTACGTAAAATTGTACACAGTGGAGTAATTTTGTGGCCTGTGTTTACTCCATAGGAATTCCATGGTGGATGGTGTGCTTATGATAATAGTATTACGGCATTTCTGAATACATGGATTAGGAGCTGTTATTAAATATAAGAGCAATTCATTTTAGAGAAAGGCAAAAAAGTGAGCCGTGCTGGCTGAAGTTTCAATAGGAAGGAAATTCCCGAGAAACACTGAGGTCACGGAGGGGGAGAGACTTGCATCACTCCTGAATTCTTCACTAACAATGGTCTCTAAAAGACGCTATGTTTCTGTTTCCACCCAAGGATGACTGAGTGGTGGAACTTTTTGAAGTATTCGCATTCGTTAGGCAGCTGACTCCCTACAAGCCCTTGTTTTCAGAATAATGCTCCGTATCTCTGTTCAAAGACTCGAACCCTTTAATTGGGTTCTGCGGGCACAGTTATCAGCTGGCTTGGCCTGATCAGTGGCCTGTCGAGTTTTCATTTGCAGGGGATTCTGGGATGCCAGGCTTGACGCTTGATGTGTGAAACCCAGACATTGTACTGCATAGCGGTTTGTTATTCTAACCTGTGGACCCCTCAGTACACAATGAGGTGGTCAAATATATGGAGCTCCTCATTTACGTTTACTCATTGAATAATAGCCAATTATTTATTTATAATTCTAAATTAAACCAGTGTTAATTGAGTTCAAGTCGGTAGCTGCGTCAGCATGCATAGGCGGCAAAGGAACAAGTAAAGGTTTATTTCATGCTGAAAAGAGAAGAAAAGAAACTCAAGGTTTCGGCTGTGGGGCCTTCTGTGCCCTGCGATAGACTGGCATCCTGTCCAGGGTGTACCCTGACCTGCCTACTGCTCGTTGCCTGCTGGGATAGGCTCTGGCTCCCCCGCGACCCTGATTCGGAAGAACCGATTGGAAAATGGGTGGACGGATCTAGCTGAATCGGCGATGTGCTGGTTACGCCCATATGCTGTGCTGAGTTGAGTTGAGAAGTCCCATGTTTGATGGGCCCCAGCCTGTTGGCGATCGTTGCATGCTGCTCTCATACATGCAGTGTACGTGAGTGACCAGATGGTGGCAGTGTGCCGAGTTTACGCCATGATTACCCTCTTTTTACGGCGTGCTTTCATTGAGGTACCTCACATCTCGGACATGTGGAAAGTCCAGCTCGGCGACAGGCAGTCAGGAGGAAAGAATGCATTCCTTCTGAATTGCGCAAGCACAGTCACACCTCAGCTCTGCGAAGAAGAAGAAAAGACACAATATGGTTTTTTTTAGTTGTGCTTTCTTCTTCATTTTGATACAGTTTTGAAAAGTATCTCAAAAGCAAGTGTTTATCTTCTCCCGGAGGGACTTTTAACACCAACAAACAAGGAAGCCCTGCAGCTGTTCTTGTGTATTAAGACTCACATTCCTTCTGCTATTTTAAACACTGAAGGAAACAGCGCGGGTGGCTGCTATTTCTGTGTGTTTCCTCGTTAAAGAGACAGGTACTGCGCCACAGGCAGAGGTGGTTAGAGCTGCTCTGTAGATAGACCAGTGCTTCCAGTCAGAGGTCAGAAAATACTAGAAGTGATGAATGACTAAGACCTATCTGTGTGAGCACGAGGGTGATAGAGTTTCCAATAAAAACAGGAGGTTTTAGAAACCACAGGTTCTTCCTTTAAATCGATCCTGATCTATGAGGACCTGGCAATCTGGCATGATCGCTGCATCGCCTCCACCTGTTAGTCCTGTGATGCAGCTCAAGAGGGGGTCTTTGGACCCTCTCCGGAGGGCATGTTCATGTTGAAATGGTGTTGAATACTGTAAGGACGCACAAAGTATTTCTGGCTTGTCTCGATCATGCTGCATAACGGCCGAGTCTCCTCTGCCCTGCCACTCGGACATAGCCCTCTGTTTTCCTTGCTCGTGGAGCACGAGAGCACGGTTGTGCTCGGAGGAGAGCTGGAAGAACAACTTGTTTTGTTGGGAGGCATGAGAGGAATGCCTAGTGCTCAGCGTGAAACTCTGTTTTTCGGGGAATGAAGAAAAGCCAGTTTAGCCTGCAGAACTTCCCTCCCTGGCTGCAGCCTTTATAGACTCCACAACCGCTCACGGAAAACAAGCCAACTCACAGCTGAAGCAGGAGGATGTTGTAGATGTGTGTTTCAGTCCTGATGAATTACCCTTTGCATCTGACCGAGCCGTGCTGGTTGTTTATAAGAGACACTGACGCTTTACAGAAAAATAGCCTGGATCTGGACCCAAAACACACGGAGTCAGACGTAACCCTACCCTGCAAACGCAGAGAGGAAATGGAAAATCTCATGAAAGCTGCTGCCATCACACTGGCGAGGAATTTTCAGCCAAAAGTGTGGTGCTTGTGATAATGTTGGGATTTTTTTTTACCGTTTACCAAAAAATCATGTTGACGGAACTTTTTTAAGCACTAAAATGCAGGAAGAATACTGTGTTGTAGTGTAAAACTTATATCCGTGGACATCTAATCTCTAGTTTGACTTGTTAGAATATACCGCCTGTGTTCTTTCTGGGGGGCTACATGTGGAGGTTCAGCCTTTTTGTGTGAACCGTATTTGCGAGAGGGCCGTGGTGTAAGCAGTGGGATTTTGTCGTCATTGATCTGGCCTGGCTCTCAGAGGTTACGTCACGTGGGCATGCCTCTGGATGGGATGTGACAGGAGAGGCAGTGAGCAACAAGAGTGCTACGTGTGGTGTCAGTGATTCTCTACACCGCGCCTGAGGTAGGAGCCAGGGCTGCGAGGATCTGCCTGCCGCTATGATCCAGGAGGACCCTTTCTATGGCTCGTGCGCATTCACGGTTTCCTCCCTCGGAGACAAATGCCATGGGTGGCAGAGAGGAGCTCATGGCCAAGCCGCCTCCCAGCCGGCTGTTCAGGCAGGCGGTCATCACGAGATCGAATGTGCAGCCAAGCCTTCTGCTGTCCAACCTGCGCCTGAGGTCCTCCAACCAGTTAAACCTCAGGTACCTGCTGTGCGCCTCACCTGTCTGGCATCACTGGGGGTTTATATGCTGTCTTTAACCTCGGCTGGGTGTGAAGAACACACAAGGTATTTGTGTTTCACCCTCAGTCCCAGAGGGCTCCTGTATTCACTGGTCTCCAGCTGCGCTTTCAATAATTAATTGAATGTTTACTTAAACGAATGACATGCTGCTTCACTAGTGCTTTTTAATTGTTTTTTTTTACAGTTTTTAAAACAATGGAATATTTAAAGGTACCTCTAATATGTTCTCTGAAAAACAAATTTTAAGAGCCGAAAACAACGAAGATTAATAATTAATAATCTAATTAATTGAATCATTAATTTGATTAAGGCTACAGTTAAGGAACTGAGAGATAAGACAAAACCCTTAGACCAGCACCTCACCTGGCTCATGGTCTTTGTTGTCAGCTTTTGATTATTTGAGTGAACAACTTATTTACAGTAAATACTAATTTGCCAACTTGAATGTATAGCTATGACATTCAGCTATAGAACTGAAGTAACCTGAAAAGGAGTTTTTAAGGAGTGGGGAACAGCTGAAATGATAAAAGTAATCAGATTCTTAGTGCAGTTAAGGGCTCAGTTAAATAACTGAATGTCCAGCAGGATTTAAAACCAGCAGAAACAGGGCCAGGACTGGGAAACTGATTCTTGGGTCCCCCTGTGTCTAGCATAGTGTTGAAAACTAGATGCAAGCTCTCAGTGGCCTCCCATGAGCAGGGCTCGTTGTCAAAACGAGAGCTGTTGAGCCGTTGAGTTTTTACTCCTGGGTTTTGTTCCAGAACCTGCGGGCTCTCTGTTTCAACCTCCAGTTTTTTTTTTTCCATAATCCAGATGTGCCCCAGCCCGAATCTGACCCCGACACTTTCCAGGATTAGCTTCTGACCCAGGGGTTCTTACTTGTGGTCTGGAATGCCTTAGTGGGACTGAGGGCTGTCTGACCTGGTGGCATCCTGCAGAATTTGTGAATAGAACGGGAGGCTCCCGTTGGGTCACCACTGGCTAGACTGCTTTGTGTAGATGGACTGCATCTCCTCCAGCCCTGCTGGTGATGTTATCTGACTGCCGCAGCAGTCGACTGTGTCAGAAAGAGGATGGAAGGGGAGAAAGAGAGATCAGAGTGCTGCTGTGCGGGTGTGGGGAATGCTGTGTAGCCGCATTCCTTTACTTCTTCTTCATATCCTGCCAGCTCGACACACACGACACACCACTAGCGGTTACTGCACACGGCCTGTAACCTCTCACAGTTCAACTTCATTGCAAAAGCCTGTGCAGAATACTTTTCACTCAGTCAGTGGAAAAATAATTCTCTAGCGATTAGCCTTGAAACATACAGCACAGAATAGTAAAACTACGGCTTTTTACTATTTTATACTGTATGCTCTAGACAGAGCCAGTAGCTATTAGAAAGATATAAACACATGCACCCACATCTGTTTGGTGTGTGTCCTAGGACTGCCCTAGGACTTCTGTTTTAGCGTTGCACAGACAGAGAGAGCAAGGGAGAGTTAATCTTGGCTCACAAAGTATTACACAGACCAGACAGAGCAAAAACGCAACTCGGAGACCATTAGCTAGCTGACTGGAAACTGAAGCACGTTTACATTTGATTTTGGGGATGAGATGAGAAAGGACCTCTATAGGGATTCAGTTAATTATTTATTTTTGTAGGATTTGAGAAAGATGTAATTGAAAGGAAAGACACAACTAACGCTTTTGTATCCGATATTCATGCGTTGAGTTTTTGAATCCTCTTGGTATAGTGTCATGTTACAGTTTACAGTTTTCTATGATGCATTTCATTAACAAGACGATTCTGACTGAAAACTGGAGCTACCTGGGTATTGAGGATTTCTTGCCTCCCTGTAGTGGCCCAGAGGCGACTGACAGATTTTACACCAAACCAGTTAAAAACAACAGAAGTGACCTCTGCTGGTCATCCTGGGTATTTCCTGGAATTTTTTTTAAACAATTTTCCAATTCGAAGCCACGCTAACAGTTCTTGACCTATAGTGGCTTTGCACTGTGTCAATAGTGACACAATATCTAACACAATGTACAAAGTAAATGCTATATAACGTTGGGAAAAAATGAGGGAGAAAAAATAAAAGGAAATGGAGCAAAAAGCACACAAAACAGGAAAACAAGTCTCTCTGAGAGATTGTTCATTACCTAATATCCATTTCCTGGAGGCCTGGAACCACCAGAAACTTTTCTTTCACTGGGAGGTTTTGTGTTCCTCTCCTCCCTGCTCACATGGGCCACCTTCTGCTGTGCAACATTGCCAACTGCTGTATAAATCTGTTAAGTGCTTCTGCGGCAAACTGTTGCAAAAACTGTAGATTTTCTCCGAGATAATGTTGAAAACTTTGCTGGAGATGGAGCGCATCTCTGACTGAGCTGTTCTAATGTTAGTTACATGCGCAGTATATTCAGTTTTATCCAACATGAACAGGTCTTCAGTCACATTCTGTATGTTGTGGGGGTGAGGATGGCTTTAAAGTAGTAAAACTATTTTTTTGCAGAAACAAATTTCTATTTTTGCTGTTCTGGCACGCTAGTACTGCAACATGGGGGGTCCAATTCCAAACCCACAGCCATTGTGTCATTAAGAGTTTCGCATCAGGATGTCTAGAAGTCAAGACCGGGGTATGGCAGATAGCACTGTGATTTTTCTATCGTCTCACTAGTCTCCCTAGCAGCTGCGTACTGCTGAATTGTAACACAAAAGAGCATACCCTTTTTCGAGACCTTCAAGTGTAATAGTACCTACTCTTTTTCCTCTCTCTCGGGCTGTACATTCAAACTCAGACTCTGTGTTAATGTTTTACTGATCCAGCGAAAAGTCCGAAATCCCTCTTGCCCACATTCCTCTCTGTGTCCCTGTCCCTCCCTCTCTCTTTTTTCCGCCTCACTTCCAGACCATGAAAGACGTCGTAAATAGACAAGAATCTCTTTGCTCTTGTGACGGGACGAAAATCATTGTCCGAAAACCTCCGCCCACCAACCATCCACCTGTCCGTCCCACTCCTGGTCTATTTATAGATCTCGCTGTGGGATGTGTCGGCGTTTGTGTGTGACGCAGTTTCTGGCTTCATCAGGAACTGGGGGGGGACATGTTTACATGTTTTGACAGGTTGCTTTTACGGAACAGGTTCAACACAAGCGCCCTTTCCAATGTCTTACCTTACCTATTATTAGCTCTTACCTATTCAGCCCAGAGGCCTCACTCAGCTGCTGCTTGAGAGATTCCTGTAAGACACTGCCTGAAGCGTGAAAACAGCAGGAGACAAGAGTGAGACAGGCTCTGCGGCCGCTCTATGAGTTTATCCTGTGCGTTTATTCAGCGCCTCCAGATGCTCCCTGAGGGATTATTGCTTGCGTAAGAAAATCACAACTTGCCTCGGGGAAAAGTGTTAGGTGACCTTCTGCCCCTGGGTCAAATGTGGGCCTTGACAATACGCAAAGCGCCCCGTTGCCCTTGAAGATCCCATGAAGTGCAAGAGTGGTGCCCCAGCCACTTCTCATTCCTTCTCCGGGCCTGTCCCGCTCCCTCCCACTCCCTCAGGGATCCCAGCCGCTCCGAGATGAGCCAAGAGCCCTGGGCCAGCCCTCGGGACCAGGCCGCCGCAGACCGCACGCAGCCGCAGGGGCGCCCCGACAAGCTGTCCCTCAGCGACTTCTGGACAGAGGTGGAGAATATCCGGGAGGACACCGAGCAGGACAGCGCCACACGTGACTCCCGGCAGACCGAGGGTACGGTCCCGTGCTGCGGTGGGGGGGGGAGGGGGGGAGTGCAGGGATGCACGGTATTTCAAAACGCAACACGGGGGGCAGTATTGTGGAGTGGACTGGGCTGACTGTCTAGTACGTGTGTGAGGAGATACTGTGTGACACGGAAGTTATGAGACTCAAATTCCACCATGTGTCACTGTCCTGAAATGCAAAACTGCTGCTGCAGAAAAAGGGAGTGTTTTCTTCAGCAGACTCGTCTGGTGTTAAATGAGGGCCTGCTTGATTTATTGTGATCCCAGGTGTGATTTCTCTTTGCCGGCACGGAGATCTCAGAGACGATTTAGGGGAAAATGGTCAAGAAATCAATAAAAAAAAAGGACTAAAAACCCGTTTGCCTTGCTAAAACTGTTGAACGGCCTGTGGGACTAGCAGGGTGTGTCCGTGTGCCGCAGAGGGGGAGCAGGAGAAGGAGTGGCTGCAGGATGCGGGGCTGTCCACCCTGATCAGCGCGGACAGCGCGGACACCGAGGGCGTGGACCAGGCAGTGCTGCTGTCCACCCTGACCCGCACGCAGGCCGCCGCCGTGCAGCGCCGCCTCGACACCTACACCTGCTCGCTGCGCAAGAGGAGCAAGCAGCCCCCGCGCGACGTCAGGGACGTGTTCGCCATGCCCATCTCTCAGGTGAGGCCACGCCCCCGTCTCAGGGGAGACAGCCCGAGGAGGGGGGAGAAGCCGGGGATGAGGGACCGGGATGTTTGAGGAAACTCTAAAGGACTCACCTTCTGCTGGGAAACGATGAGACACTAACCTGTTCTTCTCATGGGACCTGTAGAAACACAGTCCCAGCAACAGAAATACATGTACAGCTTTCAGCCTGTAGCCCACTGCACACCTGAGGCCCCTGCAGCCATGTCACCCTGCAAGTCACAGCTGGCAGCCCCACTGGAGCTCAGCAGGTGTGAGCCTGGCCAGTACCTGGATGGGAGACCTCCTGGGGAAAAACTAAGGCTGCTGCTGGAAGAGGTGTTAGTGGGAGCAAGCGCTCACCCTGCGGTCCATGTGGGTCCTGATGCTCCGGTATAGTGATGGGGACACTGTACTGTAAAACAGGCACCGTCCTTCAGATGAGATGTAAAACCGGGGTCCTGACTCTCTGTGGTCATTAAAAGTTCCAGGGCGCTTCTCGAAAAGAGTAGGGGTGTAACCCCGGCGTCCTGGCCAAATTTCCCATTGGCCCTTACCAATCATGGCCTCCTAATAATCCCCATCTATGAACTGGCTCCATCACTCTGCTCTCCTCCCCACTGAGAGCTGGTGTGGGGAGCGTTCTGGCACACTATGGCCGCTGTGGCATCATCCAGGTGGGGCTGCACACTGGTGGGGGTGAAGGGGAGTCCCCATTACCTGTAAAGCGCTTTGAGTGTCCAAAAAAGCGCTATATAAGTGTATATACAATTACTATTATTATTATAAAGACACGAGCACAGACAGCAGCATGGGATAAAGGCTTCTGCCATGAGTTCAGGAAGAAATCAGGGACATATTGTTCCCTACGTTGGTTTGAACCTTTAGATGGCATGCACAGTGGGATAATAGCTGAACTGAAATATACTATATATATATTCAAATCAACTTTATGTTTTTTTTTTTAAAGTCTGCAATTCACATTGGCTGGCCCTGAATAACTTCACCCTGGGAAGCTCAGACAGATCAGTACAGCAAATGAAGCGTTCACGCTTTCATGCTTTAAAAAGAAAGACAAAGAAATAATTACTTCAGCCAGCAAACACCAGACAAGCAACAACGGTTACAGATGTCAGACGGCACTGAGTTGGGGTGACTCACCCCAACTCTTGGTTGGGGTGAGTCACCCCAACCAAGAGTTTCCTCGTAGCGGGAAACTCTTCTCTTTTTAGCTTTAGCTGGAATCACTGGCTGCTGGTTGAACTCAGTGATGCGTAAGGACGGGGAAAAGCTTTAAACTGGTAGATCTTAAATTACACAATGATGACAGTAGCTAGGCACAAGTTACAAAACAATTGGATGATGCATTGCTTTTGTGTTTCTCAAATATTCCCATCAGCCTGCCTTCATCACCGTCGCTGAACACCACTGATCTAAAACACTGATCTAAACAGAAAGGATGATTATTCTGAAAGTGACGTCACCGTGCCCGGATTTTCCGATGTGTTCTCACGGCGGAAAATCGACATCTCTGGTTTTGATCACAAGGTTTCCAAGTCCTGATCGCAGTACGATTATGTGCCCATGATCACCATGACATCTGAAAGCAGGCACCATAACAGAGAATCTCTCCTGTGGCAAAGAAGTGTGAAAGAAAGGGGGGGACAAGTATGATTAGTAAAGCTGGGCAGCCCTACCTGAAAAATATTAAATTACCTCTATCAGGTACCAGGGTGGTTCACTGGTTAGCACTGCCGCCTTACTGTGCTGGGTTCCTGGATTCAATTCCAGTCCTGGGGAGCTGTCTATGTGGAGTTTGCATGTTCTACCCATGTTCTTATGGCTCTCCTCAGGGTGCTCCGTTTTCCTCCCACGGTCCAAAGTCATGCTGGGAGGTTAATTGGCTTCTGGGAAAACTGGCCCTGGTGTGCGTGTGTCTGTCTGCCCTGTGATGGACTGACACAGGGTCCAGGATGAACCCTGCCTTGCGGCTGCTGCTTGCTGAGTTAGGCTCCAGCTCCCCTGCACCCCTGAATTGCAATGAAGCGTTTTGAAAACGGGTGGGTGGTACCAGGTACGACTGAAGGCGGTGGTGATTTACCAGGCAACTTCATAAAGCTACTGGGCTGTGGCTTCCGAGCACCACTGGTAGGTGCAGACCCCAGCAGAAGATAAAGCGTTTTCAAAAAGTAATTAATCCGGCAGTAATCCTTCCTCTGAGCCAGTTACACAATGCAGGACTTCACTGACTCCCTGTTCACTTCTAGAGGACAACAGCAGCTGTGTCTGAGCTGTCTGTCACAGGCATGAGGACAGCAGGTCTACTGGCAGGACCTCCTCCAGCGTAATTTTCATTTTCTTCATTTCTGCTCACGATGCGAACGAAACACCCATTGAACCTGTGAGGCAAATCGTTAGTGTGAAAGCACGCCGCCTGGTAGGAAATCACTGTGTTTTCCTACAGTCGGGGCATCAAATCAAATCAAAATGAATTTCAGAACCACTGGATTAAATAATTAAGTCACTGAAGTGTAAAGCATCTGACTGTCGGTATTTAACATGAATAATCACGATCTTGCATTAGCCATCTAGTTCCCAGAACTGGGAAGGGATGTGGTTACCTGCACAGGTGAGACCTTCCCAGACCTAGTCCCTCCCCTTTCCAGAGAGTTTAAGAGGGTTCTAAGAGAGACTCACAAAGAGACTGGATTCCTCCACTTGCCTGAAGATGAAAAAACAAACAGTATTAGAAGGAATCAAAGGTCGTCGATGGTCTGTTTAGGGTTGATCTTTTATTTTGTCCTGTGTATTCTGATATAACAACACAGGCTGTGATGGATTCTGTGTTTCTATGTTTATCTCAGTGGGTCTGAATAAATATGCAAGACGCAGACACTACTGTTTTTTTGGTAATCTGAAACAGGGTGGTATTTCCCATTAATTTCAGGTACAAAACTCCTTTTTTGCTTTTGGCAGCCCCGTATAAATCCTGGCTCATCGCAAGCTCCCTTCAGAACCAAGAGGACTGACTGTTTCATTGTTCCTCCGCAGAAATCCCTTCCGGAAACCCAGGAATCCCTCTCAGAACTTCTGACTCCAGAGGAGAACATGGAGAGTCTGGTCAAAGCCCCTCCGGCAGGTATGAACTGACTGTATTTCTGCTCCTTTAATGTTAACAGAAAATAAGTCTGTAGATTCTTTTAACCAAGGGAACTGCTAGCGATATTCTGTTCTCTTACAAAAGCTTTACGCTTAGCCTGCCTAAAACGTTTGAAATTGTGTATGCCATGAAAAAGCCACTGCGTTTAACAAAGACCAGGGGAAGAAATAATGAGTTTGATAAGTTTTGAGAGAGAAATTATATTGGAGGAGTTACAAAAACAGTAGTTGCAGAAGCCTGACCAGGGCTCCGGTGACGAAGGCCTGTGTCTGTGTGTGTGTGCGCGGTCAGGTGTCAGGATGGAGTCACAGGGCAGAGCAGCGAGAGACGAGATCTTCATCACAGACGTCGCCTACTGCGAGCAGGCGGTCATCATGCTGAAACAGGCCAAGCTGCCCTGGAACAGCAACCTGCAGAAGAAAGACGATGGCACTCTGCCTGTAAGCGGCACACACGCCCGTTCCTTAAAATCCCTCTGGTTATCCAGCCTGCAGTTTTTCAGGCACAGGCTTCTGTTGAAGCGCGGAAACGGGCCAGGAGCCAGGCCCGGCCCAGCCTCAGCCCTGACCTGACCTGTCCTCTCCCCACCTCCGTCTCAGCAGAAAGTCGTCTGCCCACGCTGCCGGCTCGGCGTGACCCACATCCAGGACCTCTCGCCCCAGGACATGAAGAAGGTGCGCCAGCTGGCCCTCATCGACATGACCGCGCTCTGCGACCTGCTGGAGCTCGACCTCAAGAGGCACAAGACCGGGAAGAGGAAGATTCCAGGTACGCAACACCGACCTTCGGGGGGGGTCCTCCTCTTTGGCACAGGAGATGAATCTATAGCTGGTTTACGGCTTGAGGCAAAGGTTTCCAATGATGGTCCTCAAGAGATGCGCGTCTGCTGGGTTTGTTCTGACCAAGACCGACTCCAGTCCAGGTTCACTTAATGAACTGGAGTTAAGTGTAGTATCTGTGCACTTCTGCTGTAGCTTTATCCTATAGTTTTGCTGTGGTTTAAAAGAAAAACATTCACTGTGCTTTATTGCACTGGATGCAGAGCTTGACAAATCTTTACTGCAGGGTTGCGTTTCCTCGGGGTGGAATCCCAGAGGACGGGCCTGCATGCTTGCAGGACGCGCTGACCCGCTGTGTGTGTCCCTGCAGAGAGCTCCCTGTTTGGGGTACCCCTTGCCACGCTGCTGGAGAATGACCAGAGGATCAAGCTGAATATCTCCATCCCCCTCATCCTCCAGGAGGTGAGCCGCTTCAATGTCCACGCTGCAAGGTTCCTTACATACTGGTGCCAGTCTTATGGAACAGGAGCCTTAGTGTTACAGGGCTCACAGCCGGCTTATCTTAAGCACCAATCTGACAGCAGCATGGCTACTTATTTATAATTAGATTAATCAAGGAGTGAGTGCGTCGGAGTGAAATCCACAAGGTCTGGTCTCCAACCTTGGCTTTTTAAAGCACGTTTTCACACTGTTCTGGTCCCTGTACAGTTGAGGGTTCAGATCCCAGGTGCATCGCTGCCGTGGCCCCTCTGAGAAAGGTACCTCCAGCGCAGTAACTGAGCTGTATGCGGGGGTGAAAAACCCCGCTCATCAGAAAAAGCCTGAGCCAAATAAATACATGTCATTGCTGTAGGTGGAGGGTTATCAGGTTTCCCAGATAAATAAAAATGTGACTCAGTTGTTAAACGTTCCAGTCTGGGACTGCCACGCCCTGTTGTGCTGAACACTACGGTACTTAATTGTCTTGTGGAAAAAATTGCTTTAGGGCGGTTCGGGGGACGGGGGTGGGTGTGAAATGCGTGATCTGACACACGCGTCACTGAGGGATCGGAGCTCAGCGGGAGTAACCGTGAGCTCAGCGGTACTGACCTGGATCCTCTTCCTTCCTCTCCCCCCCCCCCCACTTTCGCAGCTGCTGTCCTTCCTGGAGAGGAAGGGTCTGGATTCGGAAGGAATTCTGCGAGTGCCGGGGTCCCAGACCCGGATAAAGGTAGGGTAAGGAACGCGACACACCATGCACTGTCTGGCAGGCTTCACTTTTCCGATTTAGGAAAAAAACAGAGTGGATTTCTAAAACGGCACCACTGCCGTTAGAGCTTAACTTGGTAATTCGCCATTCCTAGTTCTGCACATTTACTGTGGTTTTACCATAGTAAAATACCCTTTAATATCCTTCACTGTGTGACTTATTACACTGGGCCATGGGAATGTCCCGATACAGCAACATTTACTGTAGCATACTGTGGCATTTCCATGGCCCAGTGAAGTACAGCATAGTAAATCTGAGCAAGCTGTGGAAAAACTACAGTAAAAGTATGGTAAATGAACAAAGTACTTTGGCAGATTTACCAAGGTATGCTTTTATAAGGATGCTATTATATCTTTTCCAAAATATTTTACTTTTTTACAGTCCTGAAGACGTGAAGGTCATTTAAAATAATCGGATTCATAAACAGACTATGCACTTTAGACAACAGATCGCAATTAGTTTTGCCTTGCTAGTTTATTTAAGAGCCGCGTTTATAGTCTTGGTGGATTGTTCAAGATGAAGAAGGCTTTAAAAAAGCCAGGGCTGCACTTAAAAAGTGCCTGAACAGCTGACTACCAGCTCCCACCCTACTGCCTCCCGGTGATACTCTGTTCTGAGTCCTCTCTGTCGCCCCCTCGTGGCCAGGCCCTGCAGAAGAAGCTGGAGAGCACCTTCTACTCCCAGGAGTTCGGCTGGGAGGAGGTCAGCCCCAACGACGCCGCGGCCTTGCTCAAAAGGTTCATCCGTGAGCTGCCTGCCCCCCTGCTGACCGCAGAGCACCTCAACACCTTTATCGCTGTCCAGAGTAAGAGGCTCGTCTCTCCGGTGCCGTGCTGGCGCCAAACCAATGTTGCACTCAGCCGAGTTGTTTCCGTTTACACACCCCTACAGTATTTAAAGCACCCAAATCAAAATAAAAGTCCTGGTATTTCTATTACTGAAATACCAGGGGAAGTTACAGGAAGCTCAGTTAAAAAAATAATTTTGATCCATTCAAGAAGGCACTGCTCTTTGAGATCTATAACTCAACCTGGTGCGGTCTGGGCTCATGT
Source organism: Atractosteus spatula (assembly GCF_055471065.1). Classification (NCBI taxonomy): domain Eukaryota; kingdom Metazoa; phylum Chordata; class Actinopteri; order Semionotiformes; family Lepisosteidae; genus Atractosteus; species Atractosteus spatula. Next base: position 2,900,525 of record NC_142724.1, read on the forward strand.
CACGCACACCAAGAGTATCGCCATAACTATTTGACAGGAAAAGGGTTCATTTCTATAGTTCCGTGAAGTTGGCATCCCTACAAACAGCACAAACAGTAAAGCCCACTGCATTAGCTAGTGCTCCATCTGTGCTGGCCTGTGCGGTTGAAAGAAGAGTCTGAGGTGCTTTCGTTACCAAGATATAGCGCCTTCCTTTTTGGGGGGAGTCATGCAATGCTTATCGCCATTGTAGGGGGGCTGAGTAACATCACACCTCGAAGAAAGAGGCGTTTGTAGGAGCTTCACGGAGCTCATGGCTACGTCGTCTGTGACTTGACTGCAGGGGTTGTTGACTGCGCATGTGTCTGTTATCGAGAGAGAGTCAAGTCCAGACTGCTGGGCTCTTCCATGTCTGTGACGGTCCGTCCCTGTGATCCGCAGATATTCCGGACCTGAAACAGAAGCTCCACGTCCTCAATCTGCTCATCGTGCTGCTGCCAGAGCCCAACAGGAGCACCCTGAAGGTGAGTGGGTCAGGCGTGCCGAAACACAGCTTGCACTGGAGCACACGGTCTCGGAGATACGATTTAATTCCACTCTGAGCGATATGTCGGGAATTTCTTTAAGAGACAGAGAGAGTGACGAAGAGTTCAATTCAAGAGAAATCAGAACATTCTTCTCGCTCCATATTTATTTAGGGGCTCAAATCAAACCTTGCCTGCACAATTGAGGACCTGGTCTAATTTTTCTCCTGCCTCCGATCTTAACTGTGCAAAATTTTCCATCTGTTTTAGACCTTTCTAATACTCTTTGCCCAGATCTCAATCTGATCTGTTAAGGATGAGGACTGTACTAATGGAGGAACAGAGCTGCACTCCTCACTTCCAGTAGTCTCTTTCATTTTCAGAAATGTGCATGTGTTAAAGTGAATGTGCTAATTCAGAGCGAAAGCCGTAACTGCAGCTGTACCTGGTCTCCTGTCTCGTGCCCCTCTGCCCCGTCCTGCAGGCACTGCTGGAGTTCCTGAGCAAGGTGGTGTCACACGAGTGGAGAAACCGCATGAACCTGTGGGCTGTGTCCACCATCATGGCACCCAACCTGTTCATGCACAAGGCTGTGCCCAACAAGCTGGCAGAGGCCGAAGAAAAGGGGCAGGCTGAGCGTGCGGCTGATGTCATGAGGCTGCTCATCTGCTACCAGGACCTGCTCTGGACGGTACAGTACACAGCACAGGCCCCTCCCCCCTGGACAGTACACAGCGCAGGCCCCTCCCCCCTGGACAGTACAGAGCCCCCCCCCGGACAGTACACAGCACAGGCTCCTCCCCCTGACAGCACATAGCGCAGGCCCCTCCCTTCTGGACAGTACACAGCACAGGCCCCTCCCCCCCTAGGCACTATACAGCACAGGCCCCTCCCCCTTGGACAGTCCACAGCACAGACTCTGACTAAGCAAGACCTCTTGGAAAGCTGCTTAGAAGTCTATACTACAGCCTTTTTCAGATTTTATCTCCATAACAATAAAAAAAAACATTTCATTCATAAAGTGACAAATGCACAGTGAAGGAAATGCATATATTACTGTATTGGTTGATAATAAACGTCTTCACCCCCTACTTAAAAATTTCCCTCAGGCAATCAAAACCTTTAACATCAAATCCAAACCAGGATGACGAAAGATATATAGCACAGCATCTGGGCAAACATCTCGGCTGACCCTTGGCTTTCCTCCTCAGATCCCCAACTTCCTGATGAGCCAGGTGAGGAAGCTGAACGAGAACAGCAGCAGGCGCTACCAGTTCTACGACAAGCGCATCAGGAGCCTGCTGAGGAAGATCCACGCAGACAGTCGGGACAAGCCGGACAAGAACTCCTCCGAGGTAGGGTCTGTTCCACCCGGAGCGTATCAGCCCTCTGGTCTTCTTCATAGAAGAAGCACATCCTGGATGTCTCAGCTCCTACTGTCTTCTTTCTTTTCCGTGCTTCGGCAAAGTTTTTGTAAGGCGCACAAAATATAAAGGAAAGCTGATTTGTTTTTCCCCGAAAAGGGCACCTTGTGCATGTTTGGAACAGTTAGCCACCAGGCCAATCATCTACCATGGTGGGGTGATCCAAGCTTTCAGGTTAGAAGCTGCTCTTCTCTGGGTACTGGGCTCCCGTCTGAACCCGAGTGCCCTCTCTCTTGCAGCCCAGACGGACGGTCAAGATCCAGGTGGGGGAGGCGTTCAGCAGCTCCATGGAGGTGTCCCTGAATGTTGACTCCCGCGCGGCTGACCTGCTGGCCCAGTTCCACCACGACCTGCGCAGCTCCGACAAGGGCAGGAACCTGCAGCAGAGGTACGTGGCTCCCGGCAGGACACCGCCCCTCGTTCAGGAACAGGCCCTCCACTTCCTCCAGTAAACCTCCCCAGCGGACCGGCGCTGGTGAAAACCCAAGCCTTGTTTGCACCAGGAGCCGCAGGGTTAATGGTCAGTGCTGTCCTGCCAGTGTGAGGGCGGTCACTCCGGCACCTTGTGGCTTCACATTACCAACAGAACTTTGCTTCCCTTTTCCTCCTGCCCCCAGCAGTCAGCCACACCTGCTCCTGACCCCAGGTGGGGCTTCACGCCCATTAAGCAACAGAGAACCGCTTAGAGCAGCTCTAGTAAAGTCCCTGCAGCATTGAGACAAAAGAGCTGACATGGACTGAATACAGAGGTTACTGGTTGGCCAAGTTTGATATGACCCTACTTCACCTTACTGCTTGAGGGGAGTTTAGGCCCACGTGAAAGTCACTGAAAAAGGAGAAAATAGCACTGTGTGTTTTTTTTTTCTCTCCAGAAATGGCTCCATTGTCTACCCTGATTGTGCCATCTATGAAGTGGGTGGCAATATTGGTAAGTCCACAGCGAGTGTCCACACTTCGATTTTTGAGCTGGGAAACTGTAACGTGCCTGGAATAAGAGACAGTCCGATTGCCGAGAATTTTGTGAGGCTGGAAACCAGGAATACTGAACGCATAAATATTCTGGACATTTCTTCTCTTTTGATCAGTTAAGGGGGGACCCCTCAGAACTTAAAAACTTAAGTCAGCAAGATCACTGGATGAAAAACAGGATCATATATCAAATTGCACAAGAACTGCAGCATTTATCTTTTGCCTGTTGCAAAATAATTTTTTTTAATTTAATGAACCAAAAAAAAAAACTTAAATGGGCAAAGCAGAACAGCCATGTAACTGTATGCCAAGGCTGCAATACCTTAAGTGTGGGAAAGAGAGAGAAGATTTTAAATCCCCAGCGTTTAAGATCCGTGTCTTTTTATTCTACACAGGTGAGCACTGTTTGGATCCAGAGGCCTACCTCCTAGACCTGTACAACACCAACCCGAGTGGAGAATGGGTCATCAGGCAAAAGCGAGGCTCCTCCAAGGGCACTGAACTAAAGGGGGGCATGTGAATGGACGAGAGGATTATAACTTGGGTCCTGGATACTGCTGAAACACGTTGAAGGGAGGCATCCGGAAGAGAGGGGAGCAGCCCTCGCTCCGCTCCTGCAGGGACTCTCACAGAGGCTGCCTGAACTGCAAGCAGTGGAGCATCCCAGGTCCCAGGCAGGAGAAGAGAAACATTCCACGTAGACCGACGCCAGGCGCACGCAGCCCCAGGTGCCAGCCGGCCTCGAAGAGAGAAGGCGGGGCTCAGCCGGGAATATGATGGACCCTGCACTGGGACCCCTCAAGCCCTCAGTCCGAACGCAGAGACATTCCAAGCAAGACGTTGCCGGATCACAGCCGAGAGCCTGCTTCGCACGCAGCCAGCGCTGCGCTTTTATCTCGGTCTCGAGCCATCTTACGGCAGTGTACAACACAGTCAGCTGATTTCCCCTCGTGTGATGCATTTACATGCCCCAAGTCCTGCAAAACGACAGTGGGAACACAAGGGAACAGAACGTGCCGCCACCCTCTTTTGTGAAGGAAGTTACTCGTGTGTGTGTGACACTGCCTAGCCAAAACCACTGGCAAGCCACTAGGCAGCAGACAGTTTAGCCGACTGGGAGACAGTGGAAATTCAGCGGACCTCCGGGGTCATGTGCGGTGTGCTATCCCACAGCTAGGGCTCAGACCTGACTCAGAAAGCCCAGCTGCCTGCTCTTCGGGGGGGGTGCCTGTGGTGTAGGCAGGCTGGCAGCCCCTGCCTGGGGTTCCTGAACAGTTCTTGACGATCCCCCGCAGACAGCAGCTAAAGCCAGAGGAACAAAAACACGCAGGCACTAGCGACTCAACGGAATTCGGAGTTTGAAGGGACTTACTTTAAAAGATCAAAAAAAGGACAAAGGAAGCTGGACTTCAATCTTTGTCTTCTTTAAATGTGGTTCTTACTGTGGTGTTTTGAAGGATAACAATATACTATTTAAATAAAAACCTCAAAGTTCATTATTTATAAGTAAAACAGTTTATATATGCTATTGAATACAGCTAAAAACAAATGGGATTACGTGTAATGAGGATGTAATAAGGCTCACATTGTTCTCAGTTTTACATTGTACAGAACCTCTTGCAGTTTTCAGTAAAGCGAATGATTTGTTTAGCAGAGCTTTTGTTCATTGTTTCTCTTCTGTTTACTGGTAGACACTCCTCCGCGGACGTTGCCAGAACAGTATTGACTCTCTGTATGATAGAGGTCTATTCAACGTACCTATTATGTACATTGTGTGCTGTGTCTTGTACACGCACGCAGTACTGGCACACAAGTACTGCACCACTGCAGACACTTCTTGCACGAGGACAAACTTAAAACATGTTCACATTAAAACATCATGGTTAAAAACAGTAAGGCGTCAATGGTACAGCAGGAAGCAACACTGTGGAAGAGAGGTTAGAGCCCTGGGCTCAAAACTGGAAGGTTGTGGGCTCAAATAATGATAATATATTAATAAAATTAATAATAAAAAGCAGAACAAGGAAAAGGATGCAAGAGCACCACCAACACTCTTATACAGTGTCGTATGAAGCTTAACTAAAAGGAGCGCATACACAGAAAAAAACAACAACAATGTCCACTGTAAAGCACAATGCCTTTGTACATCAGTTATCTGAATGAGTTGTGGAAAAGCTTATCTGAAAAGCAGCAAACGTTCTGGACATCTCAGATAGCAGGGCCTGGACAAGAAGCCTCTCAGAGCTGTTGTCTAGTGCTCAATGTCCTTTTCAGAAGCCCCTGTTTATTAACCTGTCACAGAGGCTGTGATACAGTTGACTGATCAGGGACAAAGCACTGCAGAAATACCCGTCTGCTGCTGTTAATGACCCAAACTAGGTCACCTGTCACACAGCCCTACAGGGCAGCCTAATGCCTGGGTCAGTGGAGCCTAGCATCACCCAAGACATTCACAAACATAAAATATTGCTGTTTCTGAGAGTGTTGCACTTTCACCTGTCTCTCTCGCTGATATTGCTATACCTTCACCTGTCTGTCTCTCTTTCCCTGACACTGCTATACCTTCACCTGTCTGTCTCTCTTTCCCTGACACTGCTATACCTTCACCTGCCTGTCTCTCTTTCCCTGACACTGCTATAGCTTCACCTGCCTGTCTCTCTCCCTGACACTGCTATACCTTCACCTGCCTGTCTCTCTCCCTGACACTGCTATACCTTCACCTGCCTGTCTCTCTTTCCCTGACACTGCTATACCTTCACCTGCCTGTCTCTCTTTCCCTGACACTGCTATACCTTCACCTGCCTGTCTCTCTTTCCCTGACACTGCTATACCTTCACCTGCCTGTCTCTCTTTCCCTGACACTGCTATACCTTCACCTGCCTGTCTCTCTTTCCCTGACACTGCTATACCTTCACCTGCCTGTCTCTCTCCCTGACACTGCTATACCTTCACCTGCCTGTCTCTCTCCCTGACACTGCTATAGCTTCACCTGCCTGTCTCTCTTTCCCTGACACTGCTATACCTTCACCTGCCTGTCTCTCTTTCCCTGACACTGCTATACCTTCACCTGCCTGTCTCTCTTTCCCTGACACTGCTATACCTTCACCTGCCTGTCTCTCTCCCTGACACTGCTATAGCTTCACCTGCCTGTCTCTCTCCCTGACACTGCTATACCTTCACCTGCCTGTCTCTCTTTCCCTGACACTGCTATACCTTCACCTGTCTCTCTCTCTTTCCCTGACACTGCTATACCTTCACCTGCCTGTCTCTCTTTCCCTGACACTGCTATACCTTCACCTGCCTGTCTCTTTCCCTGACACTGCTATACCTTCACCTGCCTGTCTCTCTTTCCCTGACACTGCTATACCTTCACCTGCCTGTCTCTCTCCCTGACACTGCTATAGCTTCACCTGCCTGTCTCTCTCCCTGACACTGCTATACCTTCACCTGCCTGTCTCTCTCCCTGACACTGCTATAGCTTCACCTGCCTGTCTCTCTTTCCCTGACACTGCTATACCTTCACCTGCCTGTCTCTCTTTCCCTGACACTGCTATACCTTCACCTGCCTGTCTCTCTTTCCCTGACACTGCTATACCTTCACCTGCCTGTCTCTCTTTCCCTGACACTGCTATACCTTCACCTGCCTGTCTCTCTCCCTGACACTGCTATAGCTTCACCTGCCTGTCTCTCTCCCTGACACTGCTATACCTTCACCTGCCTGTCTCTCTTTCCCTGACACTGCTATACCTTCACCTGTCTCTCTCTCTTTCCCTGACACTGCTATACCTTCACCTGCCTGTCTCTCTTTCCCTGACACTGCTATACCTTCACCTGCCTGTCTCTTTCCCTGACACTGCTATACCTTCACCTGCCTGTCTCTCTCCCTGACACTGCTATACCTTCACCTGCCTGTCTCTCTCCCTGACACTGCTATACCTTCACCTGCCTGTCTCTTTCCCTGACACTGCTATACCTTCACCTGCCTGTCTCTCTTTCCCTGACACTGCTATACCTTCACCTGCCTGTCTCTCTTTCCCTGACACTGCTATACCTTCACCTGCCTGTCTCTCTTTCCCTGACACTGCTATACCTTCACCTGCCTGTCTCTTTCCCTGACACTGCTATACCTTCACCTGCCTGTCTCTCTTTCCCTGACACTGCTATACCTTCACCTGCCTGTCTCTTTCCCTGACACTGCTATACCTTCACCTGCCTGTCTCTCTCCCTGACACTGCTATAGCTTCACCTGCCTGTCTCTCTTTCCCTGACACTGCTATACCTTCACCTGTCTCTCTCTCTTTCCCTGACACTGCTATACCTTCACCTGCCTGTCTCTCTCCCTGACACTGCTATACCTTCACCTGCCTGTCTCTCTTTCCCTGACACTGCTATAGCTTCACCTGTCTGTCTCTCTCCCTGACACTGCTATACCTTCACCTGCCTGTCTCTCTTTCCCTGACACTGCTATAGCTTCACCTGTCTGTCTCTCTCCCTGACACTGCTATACCTTCACCTGCCTGTCTCTCTCCCTGACACTGCTATACCTTCACCTGCCTGTCTCTCTCCCTGACACTGCTATACCTTCACCTGCCTGTCTCTCTCCCTGACACTGCTATACCTTCACCTGCCTGTCTCTCTCCCTGACACTGCTATAGCTTCACCTGCCTGTCTCTCTCCCTGACACTGCTATAGCTTCACCTGCCTGTCTCTCTTTCCCTGACACTGCTATACCTTCACCTGCCTGTCTCTCTCCCTGACACTGCTATACCTTCACCTGCCTGTCTCTCTCCCTGACACTGCTATAGCTTCACCTGCCTGTCTCTCTCCCTGACACTGCTATAGCTTCACCTGCCTGTCTCTCTCCCTGACACTGCTATACCTTCACCTGCCTGTCTCTCTCCCTGACACTGCTATACCTTCACCTGTCTCTCTCTCTTTCCCTGACACTGCTATACCTTCACCTGCCTGTCTCTCTCCCTGACACTGCTATACCTTCACCTGCCTGTCTCTCTTTCCCTGACACTGCTATACCTTCACCTGCCTGTCTCTCTCCCTGACACTGCTATAGCTTCACCTGCCTGTCTCTTTCCCTGACACTGCTATACCTTCACCTGCCTGTCTCTCTTTCCCTGACACTGCTATACCTTCACCTGCCTGTCTCTCTCCCTGACACTGCTATACCTTCACCTGCCTGTCTCTCTTTCCCTGACACTGCTATACCTTCACCTGCCTGTCTCTCTCCCTGACACTGCTATACCTTCACCTGCCTGTCTCTCTTTCCCTGACACTGCTATACCTTCACCTGCCTGTCTCTCTCCCTGACACTGCTATAGCTTCACCTGCCTGTCTCTTTCCCTGACACTGCTATACCTTCACCTGCCTGTCTCTCTCCCTGACACTGCTATACCTTCACCTGCCTGTCTCTCTTTCCCTGACACTGCTATACCTTCACCTGCCTGTCTCTCTCCCTGACACTGCTATACCTTCACCTGCCTGTCTCTCTCCCTGACACTGCTATACCTTCACCTGCCTGTCTCTCTCCCTGACACTGCTATACCTTCACCTGCCTGTCTCTCTTTCCCTGACACTGCTATACCTTCACCTGCCTGTCTCTCTTTCCCTGACACTGCTATACCTTCACCTGCCTGTCTCTCTTTCCCTGACACTGCTATACCTTCACCTGCCTGTCTCTCTCCCTGACACTGCTATAGCTTCACCTGCCTGTCTCTCTCCCTGACACTGCTATACCTTCACCTGCCTGTCTCTCTCCCTGACACTGCTATACCTTCACCTGCCTGTCTCTCTTTCCCTGACACTGCTATACCTTCACCTGCCTGTCTCTCTCCCTGACACTGCTATACCTTCACCTGCCTGTCTCTCTCCCTGACACTGCTATACCTTCACCTGCCTGTCTCTCTCCCTGACACTGCTATACCTTCACCTGCCTGTCTCTCTTTCCCTGACACTGCTATACCTTCACCTGCCTGTCTCTCTTTCCCTGACACTGCTATAGCTTCACCTGCCTGTCTCTCTTTCCCTGACACTGCTATACCTTCACCTGCCTGTCTCTCTTTCCCTGACACTGCTATACCTTCACCTGCCTGTCTCTCTCCCTGACACTGCTATACCTTCACCTGCCTGTCTCTCTCCCTGACACTGCTATACCTTCACCTGCCTGTCTCTCTCCCTGACACTGCTATACCTTCACCTGCCTGTCTCTCTTTCCCTGACACTGCTATACCTTCACCTGCCTGTCTCTCTTTCCCTGACACTGCTATACCTTCACCTGCCTGTCTCTCTCTCTTTCCCTGACACTGCTATACCTTCACCTGCCTGTCTCTCTCCCTGACACTGCTATACCTTCACCTGCCTGTCTCTCTCTCTCTCCCTGACACTGCTATACCTTCACCTGCCTGTCTCTCTTTCCCTGACACTGCTATACCTTCACCTGCCTGTCTCTCTCCCTGACACTGCTATACCTTCACCTGCCTGTCTCTCTCCCTGACACTGCTATACCTTCACCTGCCTGTCTCTCTCCCTGACACTGCTATACCTTCACCTGCCTGTCTCTCTCCCTGACACTGCTATACCTTCACCTGCCTGTCTCTCTTTCCCTGACACTGCTATACCTTCACCTGCCTGTCTCTCTTTCCCTGACACTGCTATACCTTCACCTGCCTGTCTCTCTCTCTTTCCCTGACACTGCTATAGCTTCACCTGCCTGTCTCTCTCCCTGACACTGCTATACCTTCACCTGCCTGTCTCTCTTTCCCTGACACTGCTATACCTTCACCTGCCTGTCTCTCTCCCTGACACTGCTATACCTTCACCTGCCTGTCTCTCTCCCTGACACTGCTATACCTTCACCTGCCTGTCTCTCTCCCTGACACTGCTATACCTTCACCTGCCTGTCTCTCTTTCCCTGACACTGCTATACCTTCACCTGCCTGTCTCTCTTTCCCTGACACTGCTATACCTTCACCTGCCTGTCTCTCTCTCTTTCCCTGACACTGCTATACCTTCACCTGCCTGTCTCTCTCTCTTTCCCTGACACTGCTATACCTTCACCTGCCTGTCTCTCTCCCTGACACTGCTATACCTTCACCTGCCTGTCTCTCTCTCTCTCCCTGACACTGCTATACCTTCACCTGCCTGTCTCTCTTTCCCTGACACTGCTATACCTTCACCTGCCTGTCTCTCTCCCTGACACTGCTATACCTTCACCTGCCTGTCTCTCTCCCTGACACTGCTATACCTTCACCTGCCTGTCTCTCTCCCTGACACTGCTATACCTTCACCTGCCTGTCTCTCTCCCTGACACTGCTATACCTTCACCTGCCTGTCTCTCTTTCCCTGACACTGCTATACCTTCACCTGCCTGTCTCTCTTTCCCTGACACTGCTATACCTTCACCTGCCTGTCTCTCTCTCTTTCCCTGACACTGCTATACCTTCACCTGCCTGTCTCTCTCTCTTTCCCTGACACTGCTATACCTTCACCTGCCTGTCTCTCTCTCTTTCCCTGACACTGCTATACCTTCACCTGCCTGTCTCTCTCCCTGACACTGCTATACCTTCACCTGCCTGTCTCTCTCTCTCTCCCTGACACTGCTATACCTTCACCTGCCTGTCTCTCTTTCCCTGACACTGCTATACCTTCACCTGCCTGTCTCTCTCCCTGACACTGCTATACCTTCACCTGCCTGTCTCTCTTTCCCTGACACTGCTATACCTTCACCTGCCTGTCTCTCTCCCTGACACTGCTATACCTTCACCTGTCTGTCTCTCTCTCCCTGACACTGCTATACCTTCACCTGCCTGTCTCTCTCTCCCTGACACTGCTATACCTTCACCTGTCTCTCTCTCTCCCTGACACTGCTATACCTTCACCTGCCTGTCTCTCTCCCTGACACTGCTATACCTTCACCTGCCTGTCTCTCTTTCCCTGACACTGCTATACCTTCACCTGCCTGTCTCTTTCCCTGACACTGCTATACCTTCACCTGCCTGTCTCTCTCCCTGACACTGCTATACCTTCACCTGCCTGTCTCTCTTTCCCTGACACTGCTATACCTTCACCTGCCTGTCTCTCTTTCCCTGACACTGCTATACCTTCACCTGCCTGTCTCTCTTTCCCTGACACTGCTATAGCTTCACCTGCCTGTCTCTCTCCCTGACACTGCTATACCTTCACCTGTCTCTCTCTCCCTGACACTGCTATACCTTCACCTGTCTCTCTCCCTGACACTGCTATACCTTCACCTGCCTGTCTCTCTTTCCCTGACACTGCTATACCTTCACCTGCCTGTCTCTCTCCCTGACACTGCTATACCTTCACCTGCCTGTCTCTCTCTCCCTGACACTGCTATACCTTCACCTGCCTGTCTCTCTCCCTGACACTGCTATACCTTCACCTGCCTGTCTCTCTCCCTGACACTGCTATACCTTCACCTGCCTGTCTCTCTCTCTTTCCCTGACACTGCTATACCTTCACCTGTCTCTCTCTCTTTCCCTGACACTGCTATACCTTCACCTGTCTGTCTCTCTCCCTGACACTGCTATACCTTCACCTGCCTGTCTCTCTTTCCCTGACACTGCTATACCTTCACCTGCCTGTCTCTCTCCCTGACACTGCTATAGCTTCACCTGCCTGTCTCTCTCCCTGACACTGCTATACCTTCACCTGCCTGTCTCTCTCCCTGACACTGCTATACCTTCACCTGCCTGTCTCTCTTTCCCTGACACTGCTATACCTTCACCTGCCTGTCTCTTTCCCTGACACTGCTATACCTTCACCTGCCTGTCTCTCTTTCCCTGACACTGCTATACCTTCACCTGCCTGTCTCTCTCCCTGACACTGCTATAGCTTCACCTGCCTGTCTCTTTCCCTGACACTGCTATAGCTTCACCTGCCTGTCTCTCTCTCCCTGACACTGCTATACCTTCACCTGCCTGTCTCTCTCTCCCTGACACTGCTATACCTTCACCTGCCTGTCTCTCTTTCCCTGACACTGCTATACCTTCACCTGCCTGTCTCTCTTTCCCTGACACTGCTATACCTTCACCTGCCTGTCTCTCTTTCCCTGACACTGCTATACCTTCACCTGCCTGTCTCTCTTTCCCTGACACTGCTATACCTTCACCTGCCTGTCTCTCTCCCTGACACTGCTATACCTTCACCTGCCTGTCTCTCTCCCTGACACTGCTATACCTTCACCTGCCTGTCTCTCTTTCCCTGACACTGCTATACCTTCACCTGCCTGTCTCTTTCCCTGACACTGCTATACCTTCACCTGCCTGTCTCTCTTTCCCTGACACTGCTATACCTTCACCTGCCTGTCTCTCTCCCTGACACTGCTATAGCTTCACCTGCCTGTCTCTTTCCCTGACACTGCTATAGCTTCACCTGCCTGTCTCTCTCTCCCTGACACTGCTATACCTTCACCTGCCTGTCTCTCTCTCCCTGACACTGCTATACCTTCACCTGCCTGTCTCTCTTTCCCTGACACTGCTATACCTTCACCTGCCTGTCTCTCTTTCCCTGACACTGCTATACCTTCACCTGCCTGTCTCTCTTTCCCTGACACTGCTATACCTTCACCTGCCTGTCTCTCTTTCCCTGACACTGCTATACCTTCACCTGCCTGTCTCTCTCCCTGACACTGCTATAGCTTCACCTGCCTGTCTCTTTCCCTGACACTGCTATAGCTTCACCTGCCTGTCTCTCTCTCCCTGACACTGCTATACCTTCACCTGCCTGTCTCTCTCTCCCTGACACTGCTATACCTTCACCTGCCTGTCTCTCTTTCCCTGACACTGCTATACCTTCACCTGCCTGTCTCTCTTTCCCTGACACTGCTATACCTTCACCTGCCTGTCTCTCTTTCCCTGACACTGCTATACCTTCACCTGTCTGTCTCTCTCCCTGACACTGCTATACCTTCACCTGCCTGTCTCTCTCCCTGACACTGCTATAGCTTCACCTGCCTGTCTCTTTCCCTGACACTGCTATAGCTTCACCTGCCTGTCTCTCTTTCCCTGACACTGCTATACCTTCACCTGCCTGTCTCTCTCTCCCTGACACTGCTATACCTTCACCTGCCTGTCTCTCTTTCCCTGACACTGCTATACCTTCACCTGCCTGTCTCTCTTTCCCTGACACTGCTATACCTTCACCTGCCTGTCTCTCTTTCCCTGACACTGCTATACCTTCACCTGCCTGTCTCTCTTTCCCTGACACTGCTATACCTTCACCTGCCTGTCTCTCTTTCCCTGACACTGCTATACCTTCACCTGCCTGTCTCTCTTTCCCTGACACTGCTATACCTTCACCTGCCTGTCTCTCTTTCCCTGACACTGCTATACCTTCACCTGCCTGTCTCTCTCCCTGACACTGCTATAGCTTCACCTGCCTGTCTCTCTCCCTGACACTGCTATACCTTCACCTGCCTGTCTCTCTCCCTGACACTGCTATACCTTCACCTGCCTGTCTCTCTTTCCCTGACACTGCTATACCTTCACCTGCCTGTCTCTCTCCCTGACACTGCTATACCTTCACCTGCCTGTCTCTCTCCCTGACACTGCTATAGCTTCACCTGCCTGTCTCTCTTTCCCTGACACTGCTATACCTTCACCTGCCTGTCTCTCTCCCTGACACTGCTATACCTTCACCTGTCTCTCTCCCTGACACTGCTATACCTTCACCTGCCTGTCTCTCTTTCCCTGACACTGCTATACCTTCACCTGCCTGTCTCTCTTTCCCTGACACTGCTATACCTTCACCTGCCTGTCTCTCTCCCTGACACTGCTATAGCTTCACCTGCCTGTCTCTCTCCCTGACACTGCTATACCTTCACCTGCCTGTCTCTCTCCCTGACACTGCTATACCTTCACCTGCCTGTCTCTCTTTCCCTGACACTGCTATACCTTCACCTGCCTGTCTCTCTCCCTGACACTGCTATACCTTCACCTGCCTGTCTCTCTCCCTGACACTGCTATAGCTTCACCTGCCTGTCTCTCTTTCCCTGACACTGCTATACCTTCACCTGCCTGTCTCTCTTTCCCTGACACTGCTATACCTTCACCTGTCTCTCTCCCTGACACTGCTATACCTTCACCTGCCTGTCTCTCTCCCTGACACTGCTATACCTTCACCTGCCTGTCTCTCTTTCCCTGACACTGCTATACCTTCACCTGCCTGTCTCTCTTTCCCTGACACTGCTATACCTTCACCTGCCTGTCTCTCTTTCCCTGACACTGCTATACCTTCACCTGCCTGTCTCTCTCCCTGACACTGCTATACCTTCACCTGCCTGTCTCTCTTTCCCTGACACTGCTATACCTTCACCTGCCTGTCTCTCTTTCCCTGACACTGCTATACCTTCACCTGCCTGTCTCTCTTTCCCTGACACTGCTATACCTTCACCTGCCTGTCTCTCTTTCCCTGACACTGCTATACCTTCACCTGCCTGTCTCTCTCCCTGACACTGCTATACCTTCACCTGCCTGTCTCTCTCCCTGACACTGCTATACCTTCACCTGCCTGTCTCTCTTTCCCTGACACTGCTATAGCTTCACCTGCCTGTCTCTCTCCCTGACACTGCTATACCTTCACCTGCCTGTCTCTCTCCCTGACACTGCTATACCTTCACCTGCCTGTCTCTCTCCCTGACACTGCTATAGCTTCACCTGCCTGTCTCTCTCCCTGACACTGCTATACCTTCACCTGCCTGTCTCTCTTTCCCTGACACTGCTATACCTTCACCTGTCTCTCTTTCCCTGACACTGCTATACCTTCACCTGCCTGTCTCTCTCCCTGACACTGCTATACCTTCACCTGCCTGTCTCTCTTTCCCTGACACTGCTATACCTTCACCTGCCTGTCTCTCTCCCTGACACTGCTATACCTTCACCTGCCTGTCTCTCTCCCTGACACTGCTATACCTTCACCTGCCTGTCTCTCTCCCTGACACTGCTATACCTTCACCTGCCTGTCTCTCTCCCTGACACTGCTATACCTTCACCTGTCTCTCTCCCTGACACTGCTATACCTTCACCTGCCTGTCTCTCTCCCTGACACTGCTATAGCTTCACCTGCCTGTCTCTAATAATGCCTAGGCCTTATTGTCCTTTCCTTACGAGAATGTGTGATTCATGAAATGGGCAGCATTGCTCCTCTACATATCAGGTTACTGTGTTTATTTCCCCACAGTCATATCTGGTTGTGTTATTCTACACAAGTAGAAATGTAGTATCTGTAGGCCTGCATAGTTATATTTTCTACTGCTCATTTGTAAGACTTTAATTGTTAACAATAATGTTTTTATAAATTGCAGTATGGTAAACCTTTCGGTCACAATTTCCTTATACAGATAGATAAGGGAATGATATGACTTGATTAATTTATTATTATACGGTGTACAGTATATACATGTACTGCATGGAGTTTATTTAAATTTTCAAGAAACAGAGCTGTACTGAACCGCCCTCTGGTGAAGAAAATTAGGTACTGCAGCTTGTACTACCATACTGGTATCGGCAACAACGCGTTATTCAGAAAGCCTGTCCTTCCATGTTTCTCTCAGTCCGCTATTACTCCCATTAAGGCCTCCCTGTGGACGCAGGCTGGGATCATCCAGCCAGCCGCCCCCTCCCGGGGCTCCAGCACGGCGGCCATCAGCGCGCTTGACCCAGGGAGTCCATTCGGGAGGCTGGACCTCTGGCCCGGACCCCCAGACCCAAGCGCCCTAAGACAAAGACAGGGTCCTCAAGACAGGGATGGCCCGAGGTCAGGTGGGCCGAACAGGCAGGAGCAGGGGAACAGCACCCCGACAGCCACAAGGGGGAGCTTTGCTGATTCCTACTGAGGGGGGGAAGGAGCCAGACGGGCAAACTGACTTCTCTCAGCGGCGCCCCCCTGTGGAAGAAACATGGCAGTGCACTGAAGCCTCCTCCGGTCGCCCTCTCCAGCTGGGGAGCTTCGCAGGGAGGGGTGCTCATGCGTCTCAAGTATTGTCCTCTGCCCCCCCCCCCCCCGAGGGGTAATGGAATCTTGGGACTTATCTGCCACTGTCCGGGCCTGCTGTTGCCTAGCAACCATGCACTGTCCGGTCCAGGGCCCGGACGCTTCCCCAGCCCGGTCCTGGCCCTGACCCGTGTCCAGCGAGCCCTGTGCTTGCCGGACGGTCAGTGGCCACGAGCTCCGCGTGGCAAAAACCAAATACATCTCTGCGTGCACCCGGGGAAGGGGGGGGGGGGCACGCTCGCCCCCCAGTCCAAATTCATTTCAATTTCAAAGTATAACCCTGCCGCCGAGATAAACACAGTCGGCAAGAGCTCGGCCTCAAGGCAGGAAGACCCGGGAAAGGACAAGCAAAAAAAAACAACAACACGCAGCGGCCAAAAGACACATCAAAAATCAATTAGCATTTAAATTAACGAGGCGTGTAATGAACAAAATGCTATCTGATGCGAAACAGGCCTCAGCCGGGCTCATCTGCAATTCAGACACCGAGCAGAAAGGAGGACAAGCGGTATCTCAGACAAACACGCAGGCGGCCGTATTCCGACTCCGTTTGTCTCCCGACAATCAAAAGGCACGAATCTGATCACGCAAAAAGCAGCGCTAAATTACCGGGGCAGCGATTATCCACTGATGACGGTAGTTGCCACGGGGCCGCAAAAATACACAACATCGCAAAGACAAGCAATATCGTTACAAAAGACTCGGTGGGGTACATCCCACACGACGTTTGTTGTACCCTTGTCATCACTGTAACAACCATCGTAGAAAATCTTTAAAAATTAGCATAAGGGGCCGCGGTGAGCTCCCGT
This sequence comes from Atractosteus spatula, assembly GCF_055471065.1. NCBI lineage: Eukaryota > Metazoa > Chordata > Actinopteri > Semionotiformes > Lepisosteidae > Atractosteus > Atractosteus spatula. The sequence continues at coordinate 2,917,253 of NC_142724.1, forward strand.
CCAGACACAGGTCACAGGTCCTGGTGGACAATACTGAATTCACGGGGAAACCGAGAGATTCTGACCGGCCGCACAACACAAAGGGGAGAAATTCAAGAAAGTACCTCGGGCATTGTGGTAACCGGCCCCCGTTGTTAGAATTCAGGGAACGTCAGTCCCGGTGCCGGTGCGTGCGTCTGGCCGGCGGTGGACTGGGGTCTCGTCCAGGGCGTACCCTGCCTTGCGCCCAGTGCATGCTGGGCCGCGCTCTGGCGTTGGCCAGAGCGATTTAGAAAACGGAGGGGTGGGACCCGTGCCAGGCAGCCACACTCGCACCCTGCCCATCCAGTCCATGCTCGCCCAGTGGCAGGGGCACCACAGGGGACCCTACAGCACACGGAGAGAGAGGGAGAAAGAGAGATGGACTTCGGGTGGGGGTGTGTGTGGACGAGGACAGTCTGGCCCCAGCCGTAATTCAGACTCGTTTCCCTACCGTCAGCCAAACGCACTACAGGGGCCACACAGCCCACTGTCCTTTGTAATCCTTCCCGTGCTCTTCCAAGAGAGGGTTGGTCTTCACCCCCTTGTCCAACCAGCTCACGACAGCTTACAGCAGCTCAGCTCCTGTGGAGGAGCGGTGCCGGGTCTGAATGCCCCTGCACACCGAGAGCGGAGCAGAGCAGCCCCTCCGGGTGCCAGCCAAGAGGCTGAGGTAAAGCACAGGCCCCTTGACTTCCCGCACAGGGACCTCGGAGGCCGGGGGAAGAGAGCTCTCCCTGCCCGCAGCACAACGCCACACAGGGCCCCGAACGAGCCCCCGGAAAGCCGGCACCAACACGGCGCTGCCTTTCGGCTTTCGCTGTTACTTCTCTACCTTTGAGGGGAAAAAAAAACAACCCGGTGGAAATCAACACAGTTCAACGCAGCCCTCTGAGTCAGTCCCTTGCAAAACGCAAGATTGTCAAGAGCAGCTCAAGCGAGACTTCCGCACGGACGCCGTGCGCTCGCCGGAGGCTGCAGTTCACCTCTCCACCACCAGGCGGCAGCCCAGCTTTTAAGTCCGTCTCCTGTGCAGGGTTTCCTCCCAGCTCGCCCAGGCAGACAAGTTGTGTCCTCATTTCTGCCGTGCAATTATGGTGGCCATGGCAACTATCTTGGAATATGGCCCGTAGTCAGTGCTTCACTATTAGCAGGTCACAGCCCTGCAGCTCGGCAGTCCTCCTCCCCTCCCCTCGCCCTCTTCCCGTTCTCCAAAATCACCCAGCTCACTCCAGCCCAAAGCTAAATAGATAACCATGGCAACCAATTTGAAGCAATTTCAGTAATCATATGCATTAGCCGGAACCTAAATTATCTCTGAAAAGAGAAACGTTTAGAGTATGCTCTCCTTCTGCATTTTTTTCCCCTTTTTCTAAAGCCCCAGTTTTCTTTTCAGTTTTCATCTTACAGGTCTGCTGCCTTCCTAGCTCAGGGCGTAACACAATGGAGAGACGGATCCTTCCCGAATTTCACTGCTGGGCGCCCACCGCCAGCGGAGATGTCTGGGAACAGACTATATAGGTCTGTATAGATGCCTGGATGTGCTTCACTGTCCCCGTGTGTCTCTGCGCGTCTGACAAACAGCCTGTGTGTCAAGGTTTGTCCCTGGATGTACCTGAGCCCGGAGCAGTGCGCGGGGGTAGTGTGGCCCTGTTGGTCTCGGTGTGTGTTTTTGAATATCCTAGCTTGTGTGTGCGTGGGCTCCCATCCGTGTGGCCACTCTGCACGGCTCAGGAAGAGACGCACCCCCCCACACACGAGCACACACACACACACCGTGCGCGCCTGCACAGAAACAGCAGCTGGCGAAATAGGGCCGGCCATGCATGAAAATTGACGTCACTTTCTTTCTGCTTGAGGTCTGTTCGTTCCCTTTGTCTATATTTATCCCTGGTGAGCTGTGCAAACCGGGATGCACTCTCTCCCCTGCCTGGCTGCCTTCCCTTGCCCTCACAGCCACAGGAGAGCCTGTCTTTCAGTCCCCTGCCTGGACAATTGCTTCTGCATGTCAGTGATACACGACGAGCCACCTCTGCGGTTCTACACCTGCCAAGTGGAAAAGCTTTCAGCCTCTCCAGAGGCCCTGCTGGCCGTGGGTTCGGGTTTCAGATCAAAGCAAACAGTTTTGAGTGCAGGGCTGATGGGTGACAGGTGCTGAACTGTGAGAAGGCTCTCCGCCCCCTTGAGCGCAGTGTCAGTGTCTGGCGCCTCCTTCAGGCTGACGTCCACATTGCACGTTCCCGTAGGGAGCCCTTGCCCAAAGGGAGGAGGGCGTGTGGCAGTGCGGTCAATGCCCCCGATGCGCTCAGTGTCTGTGGGTCCCTGCTTGGTCACTGCCGTCGCCCTCAGCACAGAGAGCGCTTTTGCTCCCGGTCGCGTCGTCATGCGGGCCAGGCGCCCGAAGCTCGAAGGTTGGAAAGCGGGCAGACCCGGACGGGGTGGCACGGTGAGGTGTGCCAGGCTCCAGTGAGTCCTGCCAGGCCTGCTCACCAGGTGTACGGTCAGCGCCCCCGCTCCACAGCCCTTCCCTCGCTGTAAATTCACAGCGTGTGGGCGTGGCCAGCAGAGGTCCCCTGGGAGAAGTGGCCCAGGGTGAGCGGCAGCCTGAGTCACGGCATCACGGGGATGAAGAGCTGCTCTTCCCCCCCCCCCCCCGCCCTGGTGCAAAAAAGAGAAACACCTACAACTACCATCCGTCCCCTTGAGAGGCTTGGAAACAGTGGGAAGACGAAAGTCGCGATTGGTCCCCAATATAAATGTGTCCTTTGCTCTCCTTGACTGCTTTGTCATAAAACTTCTCTACGCGGACCAAGACCGAACTTCCCTTCTGCTTCTGTGAACGCACATGTGGTGCACACATGTATTGCAAGTAATTGTGTTGTAGAAACAGACTAAAAAACTGCTAAGACAAAAAAAGATTTCAGGCAGATGCTTCAGCTGTGTTTATTTGGGTGCGAGAGATGGGGGGGGGAGGGGGATAATTGTTTTCTTTTGTCTGCAGACAAGACAGAATAGCATAGCAGCAAGGCACCTGATAGCCAGGCGACAGCTTGCTCTAGACTAGAGTGCTCTGGAAGAGCTCTGCTGCAGGGCTACTCAGCTGAGGCCACAAACACCGTGCTGTGCTCACAGCTCCTCAGGGCAGTCAACCACCATCCCGAATCTTCCCCATCTTTTTTGCCAGCATGACGAATATGTACTGGATAAAACTGGCCATTCCGAAAACGCCTGACATGGAGCGGTCTCTGTGCGTGTGCCTCGCAACCCCTGCCCGTCTGTTTTACCCCTTGGCCAGGGGGCGCTGAGCCGCAGTACCCTGCACTGCCTGTGCTGCTCCAGATGGAGCCAGATGTGCTCAGCCAGCTGTGCTCACGCTGGCCACAGCCCCCCCATGAGGAGAGAGCTGTGCTTGGCTGGGGGCTCCCGGCTCTCGGTGACCTTTCACCAGGCAGATACTCACAGCGCCTGAGACTGAGCCTCGTGCTGTGACAGTGTCCTCGCCGCTGGAGCGGGAGAGCGATACAGAGGGAAAGGCAGGGAGGGCAATAGAAAAAAAGAATTTAACTGTGATGGATAAAAAGGAAACAGACGAAGGCTGAGGATCTGTAGAATCAGAACACGCTGAGACTAATATGAAGTGTATCCAAGCCCCTGACCTTTCCTGAGGCCTCCTGTGGAGGAGGGGGGAGTTTAATTTGGGGAGCAGGAGGTTTGTCAGCCTGTGGAGACTGCAGGACCTTTCCTCACTCTGCCTCAGCGTGTTTGCTCAGGCCTCTGCGTGCCATTTGCACAGACAGTCTGGTGTGCATCAGCGCTGGGCCTGAGGGCCTGTACCCCAGCGTCTGTGGCTGAGACTCGTTTACTCTCCCTCGGCTGGATTCTGTCTGCACCCCTCCTCCTCCTCCTCCAACCCCCACCATCAGCACACTGTCCACAATGAGCCGCAACTGATGCAAACACCCCAGCCCCCCTCTGACAGTAAACCTGCACCAGCTACTGAAAAGGCAAATGTTGCCTTCCGATCCAGACAAGAACAGAGTTCCTGTACGTGCAGGGCTGCAATGGTTAACGAGAGCTGGCTGGGATTGCTGCTGGGGAGCGTGGTATATTTTCCATGACTCATCCTCAGTCACTACATCTTATAGAAGGAGTTTCCTTTCAGAGGCAGCTTCGGGGCAGCAGAGAGAAAAAAACAATCACCCAGATCATTCGCGCAACCCCATCAGTCCCCACAACCCACAGTGCAAGGGCACAGTGGAAACTACTGCCTTCACAGCCCCTCACCTCTGGTCCAGAACGGTCCGAGTCTAAAGATCACGCTAACCTCGACTGCCTCAGCCACAAACTGGAGTAAGTAAATACCTTGGGGCTCTATGAAAACCAGAAAGTCTTGTTTCTCTTTGGGATCAGGTCCATCCACTGCAGAGGGACTAATAATTGGAATCAAAGCTGAACACAGCAAGGGATAATGAGCATGATACAATTGCTAAGGTGTCTTTTATGTGTATTGAAGTCCTGCATTGGACTGGATTGGAAACAGATTAATTCCACTCTAATAGTAACTCTACAGCCCCCTTGAAGCAGACCAGCTTCTAATCTTGCATTGACGATGCATTTTTTTAAAACTGCATTAGGATTTCAGGCTCTGAAACAGTTATGAGAGAACCCCTGAGAATCCAGTCAGAAAGAAAAACCATCTAAGAATCCACATACTGGAGGGCTGGGATGTTGGTGCCTTTTTTTCTGCTTTTAATTTTGCATCCAAGTGTGAGAGCATTCACACTTTAAGTAAAGCCTGCAGTTCAGCCTACCTGGAAATAATCAAATAAACAGCAAAGCAGATACAGAAGCACACAGTGCAACACACATCAGACATTGCTAGCTTGCACTTCAGAACTCTGAGCAGCTGTTCATTATACAGACACTGATGGACAGAGCCTATGTGTTTAAAATTGGCACTCCTATCACTCGTTTAATCAATTGTAGCTGTGGCGGGGGACAAAAATGGAGCTTTTAGTAGGTAATTATCTTCAATCAGCCCAGGCGCTGGGGTAAAGGTAGAGTCAGAGCAGAGCAGAGAGTCAGAGAGGGGCAAGGAGGGGGTCTACAAAAGAGCTTAATGACAGCGGACGTCTCCGAAACAAACCACAGAGTGTCTGTGCACAGGGAGGGGGGAGAGCAGAGCCATCAAACTATTGTGCGGGAGAGCAGCGTGTGAAAATGATAGCAATCACCCTTCCAGCCGCACTTACAACCCAGAACAAAGGCACTGGAGCACAGCGGCAAGAGGTGAGGCAGAGACACGCAGCAGGGCAGAGCAACTGCTACTGTACTGGGAGAGAGAGGGACCGGAGAAGAGAGAGAGGGACAGGAGGAAAGAGAGGGGGACAGGAAGAGCGAGACACAGAGGGATAGGGAGAGAGAGAAAGAGGGACAGGAGGAGAGGGAGAAGGACAGGAGGAGAGGGAGAGGTGCAGGGAAAGAGCATTGTTCTGAAAGCAGGAGACAGATGTCCCATCAGGAACATTCTACCTGGGGACAGGTAGACAGACACACAGACCTGGCACCGACAAAACCTGCTGGGCTGCTGACTCCCTGATCAACTCAACGCCATCTGAACCCCCCCCCCCCCCTGAAAACACCCAGCACAGCTCTGACCCCCCCTCAATAAAAATATTCAGCTTCAGTTTGCCGCAAACCGTACGTGCAATCAATGAGTACAGGTTGCTCCTGTACACAGCTCTCGGCAGAAGAGGAATCCTGAGGCAGAGAAGAGGGCGAACAGCGGGGGGGTTTAAGGTGGGATATCCTGCCCTGTGCACCAGTAGAAAGGATTGCAGTACATGTTTGCACACCTCTGGATCAAAGAGCGCTGACCTACGGCAAGCACTCTGAGCCCCCCCCACGCACCCCCAACCCCCCTTCCCCGTGCGGCCACACCCTCTTCATGGGGGGGGGGGGGCAGCGGCTGTGAAGGAGATGCCGAGGACTGATTCTCCATCACTCCCACGATCACAGATAATGGCAGAAGACAAATGAGGGCGAGGGACAATGGCGGCTCTCCAGGAAGACAAAAACTAATGGCAGTGATTTCGCTGCCTCCACCTCCCCCCACAGATAAGAGTCCGCTCCGGATCTGAGCGGAGTGAAGACTGCCATGCCCTCCTCTTGCTTCGCGTTCTGAGAGCTCGCTTTGCACTGTCCTAGTCTCCTTCCCCCTGCTTCCTCTCAATCCCTTCTTCATCTTCATTCTGTGGCTCAGCACTCTTGCTTGCAGCGTAAAAGGATTGCAAACAAGCTGGAGATCCCGTTCTGTCGATCTAGCTAATTTAGGTGCTGGTCGCCAATGGATCTGAGGGTCTCAACATCCAGGAGTTGAACAGCTGACTGGGCTTTTCAGGGGATCTTCTCAGACTTGTTAAATTACTTGTTAGATCTCTCGGTTTTCTCACCCTGCTGGAGATATCCGCAAATATCCAATCATATACCATTTGGATCCTGTTATTGATACACAGACAGTGATAAATGGGGTGAAGTCTGATTTCCTGCACAGAAAGAAATATCTAGAATTTCCCATGAATTAAACATCTATTCCTAATGTTTTGCACATAGCTACTTCACCCTAAATCAGTGTTATTTATTACACAGCACCTACAGATACAGTGTCAGCATCTCCAGTGTGGATTATCTCTTCTCGTTATTCTGTGCTAATGGGTTTCCCTGAAGACAGTGGAGGGAGGTGGTGGGAGGCAGTCAGAATCGGTTACAATCACAGTGAGCAGGAACAAGAGATTTTCCCCTTTTAGCACAGGATGGCACTCAGCTGTCTGCTCTCATACACACAGAAACGTCCAAGAAAAACACAGAGAAACAAGCTCACCCTCTGGTCCGGGGGCTGTGGAAGAAACACGTTTCACAACTGTACAATAATCCTAATCCCTTGCATTCACACTGTGCTTTTCATCCCAAAGAAGCCCAGAGCGCTTCACACAGAGCAGGGGCCCCGAGTCACCCCCCACTGAGGTGCTCAGCAGCCCCCCCACACAGCAGATCTGGGGGAGCAGTGATTGGAAATTGGGCAACTGGAAAAAAGGGGAAATGCGTTACTGGAGCCAGCATATATGTACGTTAAGCATTTATACGAGATAACTGTCACTCACTGATCATGAGTACAGCTCACTTATCAGTGGATTATTGACACTCTGTAAACACTGTTAACATAATCCATGCTGACAAAGAATTTCTAAATTCAATCTACTGGAAACTGTTTTTGTCACTTAGGACTCATGTTACTCTGTAAAGCTTCTATTTTAAAAAAATATAAACATTAAAGATAAAGTAGTGGAGGAAAAAAAAGGCTTTTTTTTAAAGTAGCACTTGTGTGAGAGCACAAAGAATATTACAAACGACAGGAGGTCTTTTGGCCCGTCCAACCTGGTTGGGAGTCAGTCTTTAAGTGACCCCAGGATCTCGTCCAGACGTCCATCGTTTCTGTCGTTTTCCGTCGGCCGGAGTATCGGCATCAACCACAAGGCTGGGCAGCTTGTTCCCTCTCACTGGCTAAAGAAGCGCCTCCTGTCCTCAGTTTAAAAATGCGCTTGCGCTCCAAAAAGCTACTGTTGCTGCTCTTTCCGTTCGCATTAACATTACAATAATAAACCCCTGCGCTCGACCTCCAGACTGAACCGCAGAGACCTGCGTTTAAAAGGGCACAGTAGTTATGGTCCCCCGGTCCCCAGCGCACACGGTGCTGTAACAGCGCGCTCTGCCTGGAGGCTCTCCTTCCCTCCCGCTCTGGCGCCTGCTAGCTGTGAAAGTGGTACAAGTGTGAAATCAGAAGGCAATCATCACAGGCCGCGCCCGAGGGAGGCCGAGAGAGCAGGCGATGATGTATTGATGTGCTTGTCTGCAGTCACGGCTGCCAGAAGGGGGGGGGGGGGGGCTGCTGCTGCACTGAGGGTCCAGGAGCTGCTCACTGGGCATGGGACACAGACTTTCAATTCATGATTGAACGTTGTGGACAGAAAGTGGGGTGACCTATAATTTGGGTCTCAAGACATCTGAACGCCGACCATGAAGAAGAAAAACAATTCCTCGTGCGGGCTGCACAGCGTTGCTGCCCTGGGTTCATGTACAGACCCAGGGTGCTGTCTGCGTGGAGTCTGTATGTTCTCCCTGTGCGCACGTGGGTTTCCTCCCGCAGTCCGAAGACAGACCGTTCGGATAGTTGGTTCCTGGGTGGGGCTCCAGGAGCAAGTGGCTCGTGTCCCGCCCGGGGTGTATCCTGCCTGCGCCCAGAGCTCCCTGGATAAGCGGTTATTGGAAGTGATGGGATCTGACGACTGTCTAGTGCCAGAGATCCTGTCCCTGATTTATAATAAGGTCCTGTGCTCAGAGTGCCGACAGGGGAATCGGTTTCTGCCGCTGTGACTGGTGACTCCGGCCTTCGCAGGGAGCAGACAAGCCATGAACAACGGCAGGCCGTGGCACCTGAGAGAGCAGAGGGAGGGAAAGGGTCCGAGAGGCCTGTACAGAGGCTCTGTCGCGGACTGACGAGCTCTTCCACTGAAGGAGAAGCACATCATTAATTACCCACCCCAACCCCAATCCAGTGTAGCCACAATGGACTCCAATCCTGCCAGCTCCAATAGCACTTAACCCACTGAGACACTCCGAAGAGACCACAATACCCAAGAGCAGCCTCATTTTAGCAAGCCTTTCTTTTAATAATAATGACTTTGCAATTGAGGACATGAGAAAGACCGCAGACTGGAGGAGGTCATTAGACCCACCTTGCCTGCTTTTTTTTTTTGCTTATTAATTGAATCAGCCCCGCAGCCTTCTGTCCATCCCCCACGTTTGGATCTCTGAACCAGTGAGGCCCCTCTTGACTGTCCTCTGCCCCACCGCACCCGATACCTACATTTCCGACGGTTCCGGATTTTAAAATAAGGAAGCCCTCCGACTTAAAAAAAAAAGAGGAGACTTTCGATTTATAAAAAAACGTAGCTTTCTAGAATGGAGACCTCCTCGTCGACATTCACAACGCACATGTACTGTAGTAACACCTGCACGCACACGCACACACACACACACACGCCAGCTCTCCCAACTGCTCCGCCGGTCTCTGCGCGCAGCGGGATCAAGCAACAGCAATTCTCACAACCGCATCAAATATTAACGACTACAAAACGGAGCCGTGTAGCAGGAGGAACTGCCCTCGCCTACTCACTCGCGATCAGGCCCCGGGGGCCGCTCTCCGGCTCGATCACACCGCTGTTTGTCCTCGACCGCCCGCGGCTCCCCGGCGAGTCTGCTGCGGTGGAGCGCGGGGCCGGGGCGGCTCGGCTTCTCATCGGCACTGTCGGCCGGTTCCGAGCGCCCGAACCTCAAGCCGAACCGAACCTCCACCTTCGAGGGCCCCCCCCCGTTTGCTCTCCCGAAACCAACCCCCCTTTCTCAAAAACCAGTCACTGGAACCCTTAAAGACAGAAACCCCGGCCGTGTCGGAGTTTCTCCGGAAGAAGAGTGCAATTTTAGCAAGTTTAAAAAGCACAGAAAGAACCCACTGGGAAAACAGATAGAGTGACCGTTCAGTCCACGCTGTAGAGCAGTCGTAAAGGATATTTAGTATTTTCAAAGTCTTCTCAAGAATTACTGCCGTGAATGCTGGACTTGTGCTCTATTTATTCTGACTCTTATTTCCATTGCTGGACGGATGCTACCTTTTAATAGGAGGGCTGTCACTTGCTGAGCGGTCAAACCGAATTGGACGGTTTAAGGCAGAAAAGAGACTTTCAAGTTCTGAAAACAAAACCACAATTATTTTGGGGGTAAAATCAGACATGTTCTCCGTGCTTTTTTGCGGCCTGTCTCAGTCTGTACGTAGCCCTGGTCCTCACACCGATAGACAGTCTTGTGAGTCCTGGGGTAGCCGGGGAAGCCGCTACATGAAACGGGACCGGTCTCGATACCGGCCGCTCAGAGCAGTTTCCCCTGGCAGGTGGGCTCACTCACACCGGCTCCTGGACTAGGACACTCTCCTCTCCCATCTCCACTACTGCGCCAACCCGCTTGACGTGTCCGAATAGTTTTTTTTTCTGATGTAATATTATTCAAGCCTGGGGCCCTAGACACGGGTTGCACTTCTGTCTAGCTCAAGACACAACGCCCGTGTTGGAACGGAAGATGTAGGATGTAGATTATTTTAACCACTTCGCCGATAAGCTTTGAAATCTCCCTGTCGTCGCGCTGTCAAGCGATAAACACCGCCGGTGGATGTCAAGGCAGGGCCGGAGATCAGACTGGGGATCACACACTGATGCATGAACCAGCAAACAGTCCCCACCGTCACCTTCCCCATAAAGAAAATAAACCTTCAACATTTTAAAAATATTTTTTTTTCCAGCCGCACTCTGATCCGAAATTGACGGCGCAGGAAGTCTAATTTGACCTTTTAAAGTCGAATGAAATAGGCATTACCCTGCCCTGTTTATCGTCTGAGGTGATGAGTGTTTACACTACGGTATGGATTCCGTTTCGAACAGAAAAAGGGACAGGACAGGCACAGCTCTCTGCAATACCGCAGCTACCCGCCTGAACCTGGTCTCATTGATTTCGGGGAGGTTAAATAAAAGCGAATGCTCGATCATTATTTCAATTTCGTGTTCATTATCGACGGCCTATTCGAAAACAGATCTCTCCGCCGGCCGCGAGACCCGGGGGAGGTGTCCGCGCGGGCTCGGCGCTGCCCCCCCCCCCCCCCGCCTTTGAGACGGCGACCAAAAAAAAAAGGCAATTACAATGTTAATGTGCGCACCGCGGGGGGGGAGCGGTGATGAAGTGCTTGGAGTCACTTCGGGTTAACGGGGAGCGGGGTCTGGGGACCGCGAGCGCAGGCCGCCTCTTATCGGCGCGCGACAGAGAGCCGCAGATCAAACACAGGGAGACACGTGCGCGCGGAGATAGGCGAGCTTCCTGTCGCACACACACAAACACACACACACATCCAGTCAGGACACCAAGTCAGTCAGTCGGTCCATCAGACAGCCTTTGCCTGCTTTTAAAACCGCGTGATGTCAACCCCCGTACAGAACAGTACGCCAAGGAGCGGGCGTTTAAAACGGGAAATAACGACGAAGGCACACACACACACGCACACACAACCAGAGCATGTGTACTCTTCCTTAACATTCCTTTCACCCGTGGGCTCAAAGCTGCAGTCCACATAAAAGCCGCCCATTCAAGAGAGAGCAGCGCGCAACGCCGCGGAGAGCTACCGTACCTCGCCACATTCATTAACACGGCTAATACAAACCACTTTAACCCTCCCCCCGGGGCCCAATAATGAGCCATTAAACAGCCGCATTAGGATAAATGAAAAGGCTTTTAAGCGTTTATTACAAACCACCTGGAACTCTCTCCGGGGGGGGGGGGCTGGGGGCGCGCTCGCTGGCAGGGTCCGGAAACCGCATCTGCGCCACGAGCTCCATTGTGTCCGGAGCGAGAGGGGTCAGGGAAAAGGCAGAGTTAAAATGTTTGTTTTGATATCCTTGCATATAGACGTTGTTTGTTTTTCTTTTTAAAAAAAAAAGGACTGCCCCCCCCCCCTCCCTCCCCAACCCCGACCGCCCCTAACAATCTCCGGCCTCTCGCAGGTTTAAACTCCTAATTCAGCTCCAGGGTGAGAAAGCAACGAGACCCAGTGACTCCGTGACAGCTCGAGACGACGGAAGTCCGAGCGCCGAGCGGGCCGCGAGGTCCGGGGGGTCGCGCTGCCCAGGGTGCTGAAGGACGTCACGCGCGACGTCACGCACGCCCTGCGTCACAGCACCGCCGCGGCTGCGATTCCCTGCCGATAGAGACTGGTAGATCATGGCACGGTCGAAACTACTGCATCGATATTCTTCTTGATACTGGTGGTAGAAGCGGCTGTGCCACTTGTATCCAGCAGCAGCAGCAGCAGCAGCAGCAGCAACACTAGATAAATCAAATCTGTCAGCTGAAGAAACAGTCAGCTCAGATCAGCGCTTTGCTCCAGATAACTCCGGCCTTTGCAAGGAGGATGAAACATCTTATTAGAGCAAACATTTAAGCAAGCTTGTATGCAGGCAGTGAGCCTCAGTACTGCGTTTCCAGGCCCTTCATTGACTACAGGCTCCCAGTCCACGCTATGCCTGCTAATCAGCAGAATAATGTACCTGTGATTGTGATTCTAATGCTAATGGCTTTGTAGAGAGCCTGCAGCCGGGAGGGGGGGCTTGTGATTGGCTAATTTCCCTCCTGTGGCCCCTCTGAGGCTCTGCGCGTCTTTTCAGCTTCCCTGATTAACTGGAGTGTGTTATGTGTTATTTTCTGCCTCACTGGGCTGTCAGATGCTCAGTCAGAGGTCAGAGGAGAGGAGAGGAGGCACACTTCTCTCTTCAGAGGCAGGCTGGGCCGGCGAGAGGAAGGGGAGGGAGAGGAGACAGGGAGGGGTCCTGGGATCCTGAATTAGCAGCACGCTGGTGCTGGAGTTACGGCTGAGACGAACACGGAAGACGTTGCAGGGCTTCAGAGAGGTCCTGCACCACTGTCAGCGCGATCAGCCTGACGACTGCAAATGCCAGCGGCGCAGAAAAATAAATATATAATCTACCAGCGGGAATAGCGGGCGGAGGGTTACAGACGTGTTGCACTGGACTGTCAGACCCTGATTCCATCATCCGAGAACACACAGCAGCTCCCCCCCCCCCCCATCTAGCTCGTGCCCACCCCCCCACCCCGGTCCACCCTTCCCCCCTCTGCCCCGGCCTGGCGACTCTCCTCCTGCCCACGAGCGGCCGTGCGGCGATGGAGGAGAGAGCACACTTCCGCTGGAGTGGCCCTCCGTTCGCTCCTCTCTTGCGCCGGAACCAGGAGAGGCCCCCCCCCCAAACGCCTGCCCCGAGCCCCCAAATTTCTGGCACCTCGTTTTGGGGCGCTAGGCTGGGCCTGGGTTCGAGAGTGCAAGACAAGCTGCGCAAAGCCAGCACGTGGTGTTTGAAGAGGGAGAGGAACCGCACCGACACGGGGGGGAAATGCAGCTGCGGCTGCCGACAGAGGGGTGAAATAAATAGAGCAGCACAGGGCCCCCATTTTCACAACACGGGAACGGCTCCCACATGACACACTTCATAGTGCAGGTTCACAACCTAACCCCTGAGGGGCGCCGAGTCATGACTGTTTATTTCCATAGACGCGTCGCCCATGCCGATAACGAAAAAGGAACTTGAAGTGGCCTCCTCCCAGCAACCGCCCGGCTCAGGACCGGCCAGGGGCTCGCGGGGCAGAGCCCGCGGAGAGGCGGCGTCCCGCTGGCTGGCTTGGTGGGTCCCTGATCCACACTGGACTCAGTTCCACCCCTGTCCGCGCCGCTGAAGGCTAATGAACTCCCCGGCGCTCCTCCTGCCAGCCCAGCGGAGTGTGTAATTGGGAAACGCACAGAACAGACTGTGGGGGCCGGGGGGCGGCCTGATGCCAGGGAGGGAGGCAGAGACAGAAGGAGTCGAATATGAAAAGAAGGAGGGAGCCAGGTGACTGAATGACAGTGACGCGTCCTGATGCTGCTGTACCTTCCAGCAGCGATACATGTCAGCCTGAAGGACTGCTTACTCACAAAAGCACAGAATGCATTGCACGCTATGAGCTAAACGCTAGCTTTATACAAGATAAAAAAGCAATCTGCACACTGATAGCAATACATAAACACTAAGAGAACAAGCTGGAGTACAATGTAGGGACTTTGATTACCATTACTAATCATTCTGCTTTCTGTTTTTATATTTTGTGATTTGTCTTAATGCTCTATTACACCCTCACTCTTTGAATTGAAACACAGCAGTATTTGCCCAGTGTATGACTCACAGTCAATGCAGTCTATAAGGGGCAGACTGTTAGTCAGGTGCTGTGCCCTGACTGTCGAGACTATAAGGTTTCCCTTCTGAAAGTTCACCCATGATTATACTTTAAGTCAAGCAAATGTAAAATGTAAAGACAATTACCGGTGCCTAAGCCTAAATCGGGGTATACCAGGGTAAACACTACACAACAACGCCAGCATGCAGCGGCAATCGGTCACCCTTGCAAAGACAACCCTCCCTGCAGCAGCCTGCTGACCATGCGCTGACCTCTCTGATGTGTCAGAAACACAGAGCAAGGAGTCTGGAAAACCATCAGTTCCGCCTCTGTGAGTCAGGCTGGCTGTTCACACCTTCCCTTTCTCTCTCTCTCACACACGACACAGTACCATCTTCAAGGAATAGTCAGAGATAGAGAAGAAGCCCCGCTTCTGTAAGAGAAGAGAGAGAGACACAGAGAGACAGACACATACAGACACACAGAGAGACACAGAGAGACAGACACATACAGAGACACAGAGAGACACAGAGAGACAGACACACAGACACACAGACTTGATCGGGACAGAATTCATCATTTACTCCGCTAACAGGCTGAAAGAACTGAACTTTCCTGGTTTAGAACAGACAGGACTACACTGGAATCACACACGGACATTCAAAATCCTCGAAGGCACTGACGATGTCAGCCCAGGGGCCGTCTTCAAAATACACTGTGAAGCCTGAACCAGAAGCACAAGCGGAAAAGGTGTGGAGGTGCTTTCAGAGCTTTACACACGGGGAGTGGGAGGGTGGAGCAAGCCACAGTGATGACGCTGATGCCCTGGTGTCTGTGAACAATAAGCTGGGCGAGATCCTGAGATCAAAAGGCCACTAACTACAGAACAGGCTAGATGGGCCAAATACAGATGGCAATGATAGCTGGTTTCATTCAAATAAGATCAAACCCTGCATGTAGTACAGCAACAACGTTAAAACTTGCAAAATCATTGATCTGTTTATTTAATTATATTCAATTTCACAATTCCTGTTTTTTTTCATTTTGTTATATTATTTTTAAATACACCCCTTCTTCATCACTCTATGATGGTCTAGAAGTACCATCAAGATGAATTCTCTAACCAGGGATAGATGGGCTTCCCTTGATGCTGAAAGTGCTCCTTTCCACATGAGACACACCGCCTTGGTCAAACGTTAAAAAACCCACATGTGGCTCCAGTATCCCACTGATTGATGATTCCCAAGACAAGGAACCCCAGAATAGGAGAGATCAATCCGAGCCAAGGACAGGGCGCCGCTACCATCCAACACAGACACGGCGCCCGTCACCTGCAGCACAGCTCATCGAAGCCAAAACTGATGAGCTTCCTGAGAACATGTCAATAATCGTTATCTCTGTGGTCGTTTAACACTGCTCTGTCTGTCTTGGTTTTGCTGCTCTGTGAACAATCGCGATGGACAAGAACAAAGCAGTAGAATCCCCCACTGGGGCAGTAGAGTCGCCCAGCAGGGCAGCAGGGTCGCCCAGTGGGGCAGTTGATAGAGAGCAGGGCAGCAGAGTCACCCAGCGGGGCAGTAGATTGAGAGCAGGGCAGTAGAGTTGCCCAGCAGGGCAGTAGGGTCGCCCAGTGGGGCAGTTGATAGAGAGCAGGGCAGCAGAGTCACCCAGCGGGGCAGCAGACTGAGAGCAGGGCAGTAGATTGAGAGCAGGGCAGTAGAGTCGCCAAGCAGGGCTGCAGGGTCGACCAGTGGGGCAGTAGATCAAGAGCAGGGCAGTAGAGTTGCCCAGTGGGGCAGTAGATTGAGAGCAGGGCAGTAGAGTCGCCCAGCGGGGCAGTAGATTGAGAGCAGGGCAGTAGAGTCACCCAGAGGGGCAGTAGATTGAGAGCAGGGCAGTAGAGTCGCCCAGCGGGGCAGTAGAGTCGCCCAGCGGGGCAGTAGATTGAGAGCAGGGCAGTAGAGTCACCCAGAGGGGCAGTAGATTGAGAGCAGGGCAGTAGAGTCACCCAGCGGGGCAGTAGAATCACCCAGAGGGGCAGTAGATTGAGAGCAGGGCAGTAGAGTCACCCAGAGGGGCAGTAGATTGAGAGCAGGGCAGTAGAGTCGCCCAGCGGGGCAGTAGAGTCACCCAGAGGGGCAGTAGATTGAGAGCAGGGCAGTAGAGTCACCCAGAGGGGCAGTAGATTGAGAGCAGGGCAGTAGAATCACCCAGCAAGGCAGTAGAGTCACCCAGAGGGGCAGTAGATTGAGAGCAGGGCAGTAGAGTCACCCAGTGGGGCAGTAGAGTCACCCAGAGGGGCAGTAGATTGAGAGAAGGGCAGTAGAGTCACCCAGAGGGGCAGTAGATTGAGAGCAGGGCAGTAGAGTCGCCCAGCAGGCCAGTATAGTCCTCAGTGGTCCACCCACAGCAGTCCGAGCAGCTGGACCAGAGGTGGGCCAAGACCCCCAGGGCCCCTCCCACTCCAGTGGAGGTGGAAACACAGGCAGGAACCGAGGAAAGACTGGGGCAGACAGCAGCAACGAACAAGGGGCTGGCAGGACCACCGAGAGCCCTCGAGAAACGATGGATTGGTCATCTGCTGCATCCCAGCAACCCAGGGGATAAGAGTCCTTCAGGAGGGTCTAGGGCTTTCACAACAATGCAGGGAAATAAACCCATTTTCTATCCTTCTGCTCGCCAAATTATACATGTAAACAAAACGATTCACCTGGCACCCAACTTTAAACCGCATAGCCTTGGAGTGCTTTAAGGGAAAAATGATGATGATCAGAAAAACAAACCTCACTACTGATCATTTTTCGTCTTTTGCAGACACATATGCGATCACACCTGTGCCCTCAGTCTGCTAAAAAATAAACCTATAAACCTATTATATAAACCTAATAAACCTATTACATGTTCCTAAAAAAAAATATGATTTTTGTATCCACGGCTGGATCAATACTGGGGTACAGTAAGCGCACCCCCGCACACACCCTGCAGGCAGACCCCCCCGGGCGCACGAGGCTATTAAGTCCTGCGAGAACCTTCACTGCTGCGGATTCGGACCCAGAGCTATTAACCCGGTCAACGCGAAGCTCACGTCTCCCGCATAAACACACACTTCCGCGAACTGTCGTGTCTCAAGGGCTCGTGTCACAGACTCTCGTTCCATTTTCTTACTTCCCACCTCCAGCTCCACTTGAAAATAGGGCACCGCGTAATAGAGCAATTATTTCCGGCATTTATAGATTCATGCTTCGCCGTTCGCTTTATAAGAAGACGTCATTTTACGCTTTGGGCAAGGACTGGATCCCGTCACGGATTGTGACGCCGGCACGCCGCGTTTCCGCGAGATCCGCAGATTTTCGGGGTGTACAACGCAGGGGTGGAGAAGGGGAGAGAAAGACAATAAAAATAAGCTAAAAACCGATAAACAAGGATTTAAAAACAAAAAAAAAACAAATAAGCATACAAGTGCATATATTTAAGCATGGAACGGATGGTGTCTTATTTCTTCAAACTGAGGAATTGAAATGTGAAGTTTTAAGCCCGTGGCTGGTCTTGAGAGGTGGCGATCGGTTCAATGCAGCACGAGCGCTGCAGGCCGAACATCCACTCACGACCCCTCTGCACAGAGACGGGGTCTCCGTGGCCCACCGGGGTCTCACGGGGATGCCCCATCCACAGGGAAAACAGACGGAATTTCAGCACCGGGATGAGCGGCGCGCGGGGGTGGTAACGGTGACCCCCCCCCCCCATTCCTCTAATCCACCCCAGCAATCAGGGAGCCCACCTCTCTACCTGCGCGCTGTTCAACCCCCCGTTTAGACTGGTCTCGTTAAGCCGCTCTGGCCTAACCTCATTCTACAGTCACTCCTCAAAATGCATGAACGGATAAACTCAACAAATAAATGAGCTCATGGCGCAGAGACACGGCGCTACCTGAGCGCACACCCCCCCTCAACACACACACACACACACACCTTTCCTGCTATCAGCTCTTCTTCTCATGATTGAGTTTTTACAGGCTATTAAGTCGAACAATCCCAAGCACAGATCAGCGAGGCCTGGGCAGCGCTGATAAGGCTCACAGCGGTTAACCCTTTCCGCGCAGCCCTGCAGGGACCGGCTCTGGCGATACAGCCGGAGTCTAACCCACGGCCCGTTCGTGTGAAGGAAAACCCAGCAGAGCAGGTCTTGGCGTCGATGACGCCTTTGTTTTATACTTGTTTTAGAATTAAGGACTCGGGTGGAGGGTAGAAGCTGTTACTAATTTAGAAATGGAAAGGGAAGGATTGACGCCGCGGTCTCCTGATGCATAAATACGGCCGGGAAAATCTCTTTTATAATCCTTTAAGACGAAATGTGCGGTCTTGGTGTTTAGAGGGGAAGAAGACTGAATTATTCTGTCTTATTCAGACTTCCCTTCGCGTCTCCACACACAGATGTACCGTGCACAATGTTGCTGTTGCTGTTGGTTTATTTTGCCCACGACACATGTGCGTGTTGACAACATTTGGCTGGGCTGGCAGAGGATTTAAAGTGGAGCGAAAATGGACTGAAGAAATAAAAATAAAAAGTGTGACCCGCCTGTCCAGAAAACCCTCAACGCGCAGCGAAAGGGCTTAATTCTGGAAATAAATAAAAAAAAATGTGATCACCTCTACATAGCTCTGACGCCACCCGGCCCCTGTCTCTCCCTCTCTCTCTAGAGCGCTGCACTGTCACGGGGAGAATTGACTCCGGGCGCAGCCGCGCGACTCAAGTCTCCTTAATTTTCTTCTCCGAGGTTTCTCGCCACGTCATCGCTGCTCGTGACTTTGATCTGCAACCCTCTCCTCCTCGCGCCGCTGTGGGCGTCGCCCCCCCCCCGAAGACCCCAAAACAGGATTTCAACACCGAAGACTGTTGGGGTTTTTTTTTTGGGTGGGATTGTTGTCACCATAAAGCCTTTTGAAATCGATGGATGCATTTCCCACCCTCTCTCGTTTCACCCCGGCCCGCTGCATTAAGAACACTGCGCTTGTTCTGGGGATAATGTAATGAGTCCAAAAATGCCGATATAAAAAAAAATCATATTTAGATGGAGATGCAAACATAGGAACACACGCAGGAATTAAAAGACTTAACTGCCGCTTGGATCGGTCACGAATGCCGGACGTCAGCTTCACCTAGGGCAAATTACAATTATTCGTATTTTCAGACTCGACCGGCGAATACAAATATTCTGACACGTGTCATTTTCAGAGGAATCTCCTAAGACGGATGTGGAGCGCTGCAGATAAAAGCCTCTCCGTTTTCACAGCTCTGTTGTGAGGTGGAGGATAAAGAACAATTCGTTAACTAGAATTGTCTCCCCCAGCAGAAGATGGTAAATAAACGGGGAGGACGCGTCCCGCGAGTTCGTGTGGAATAGAGAACATTTCTCGACCCGCGTGTTTGTCATAACTGACCGGTGACAAGCCTGTCACATCCCAGCGGAGTATAGACGCACACTGAGAATTAAAACACAGAACACTGGAAACAAAAACCTGGGACAGTGCTGTAGCCTCCCTGTCGTAGTTATCAGAAGACTTACAATTAAATGTACGTCATCGCAATTAAATAGGGCTTAATTAATTGTTGTCCGCAAATGTCTGCAATTAACCTCAGAAACGGCTTCATTCGGGACCGCTTCAAAACCGGCTTCTGCCAAGAGCGAGAGACATTTGTATATAACTGCTTTCACGTCTCCGTGCGAAGCTTTCGTAAGAGGACAGGACCGGATTCAGAGCAGGAGTTTTGTTGCCAACGAGAAAACGAGAGTCCATTGTTTTAATGAGTAATCACCGACGCTCTGGAGTTGTATATGTATATGTTTATCGGCTGGTGTCGCCTATCAAATAAATCAATGATTTCGGGCCAGAAGAAGATATTTTCCACTGATCCGATGGCCGCAGCGAGGCTGGGGGCTCGGGCTCGCTGTTTTCACCTCCCTCGAGGCGCCCCGTGCCCGAGCGCATTCCTGCAGACACGAGCTGCTTTCACGCCGGCGGACGAGACAGGAACACGCACACTGTATATATAAAATAATCCAACCTATATCGAACATGTGCATTACGTATTAATGGCGTAAAACTGTAAACACCCAGTTAATGTAAATAATTGCAGACACTGTTAATAATCGTAATAATGGCTACTACTAAATATACTTTATCACACAGGGGCTGGGGTCACCATACGGCGTGGAAAAGAGGAAGGGGGCTACCCCAGGCGATCCCGTCTGCGCCCTGTCGTTTATAGGGACAGAAAACACTGTGCTGGGACAGTCGCATCAAGCGAAAACTCCGCCGTCGCAGACAGAGCGGAGAGGAGAACACGCCGTCGGAGGACCGGCGCCTGTAACGCGCTCATGTCGTAGTTGTTCTGCAATCGCGCAGCTGCCTGTTACCGGTCACCGGCACAGAACTCCTCTGTCAGAGGGAACTCAAGCCCACATCCCCAAACCGCTTTTGCATTTTTTAAACCGAATCGAAAGAAGGGAGGTGCAGCACAGACGGCTCTCCCGTCCGGCCTTGCCGAAACCGTACCAGAAAAACGTTTTTTTTTTTAATACAGTAAAAGCAACATTTTAGTTGGTTTTTTTTTTAACCAAAACCTTAAAACAACTGAAGCGCGTTCAGGTGTAGCCTACTAAAGAATAAAAACGAAGCTGCATTATGAGAAGCAGCACTGTAGATGCAGAACTGATTTGGGGCCATTTGTAAGATATCCTACACGCGTCTCTATTTTTGTCATTTAAAACATGCCCGTCGCTAACACAAAATTATTCCCGAAGCACTATTATTTTTTCCCCAGTAATGCGTGTGCGAGAGGAGCGGATTAATATAACGAAAAATCAACTAAAATCAATCAACGGTTCTTCTTCCCGATTATAGTGCTCGTTCCCACACACGTAGGCCTGCCCGATTCCTTAAAACAGTCGCTGTCTGGGACTGTCAGTGTCAACACTGGTCTGGAAAAGAAATCCAGCCCGCTACTCTGCTCCATTTTAAATGGAATAAGGAGCTGGAGAGGCGATGGCTGTAAGGTTGCATTTTTTTTTTTAAACTGATGGACGATTCGTTTTAATACTCGTAAAAAAAAAAGAATTAAACCCCAAACAATTCCTCGCGTTTTTAAAATTCCACGAAAAAATAAATCTGTATCAGAAACATGAGTATGTACGTAATATACAATTTAGTTCTCCTCTCCCCTTTTATTATTATTATTATTATTATTTTTAGTAACTCGTCGTTCGCTTTTTGCTTGGCAAATTGTTAAATAGGAACAAGTAATAGGTTTATTCCACGCTGGGGAAAAAAAGAAGAAAGAAAACACAACGTTTCGGCCGTGGAGCCTTCTTCAGGTGTGACAGATTGACAGTATTATGGCTGCCCGCATTTTTTTTTAACAGGTTTCAAAAAGTAACTGCCGCCCTCCCAATTTCCCCCATGTGCAAAAAAATTAAATAAAATCGCCCGAATTCGCGCAGAGCAGCGAGAGGCTGCAGAGAGCCTCCGTCTCGCCCGAGTTAATTGCAGATAATTGTCGCCGGCGCGCGCGTCTGCTCCGCAAGCGTGCGAGGATATTTTGGGTACTGAACATACAGGCTCTGCACAGGACTCGGATCAAATTGGGTTAAAAAAAAACAAAGTTTGTGTTACCATTATTCAATATTAAAAAAAAAAATCGGCGCAGGCTTGATAGTGTTTTAAGTGTCAGGAATTTCTATCGTTTTCTTTGTGCAGTGTAGTGTTTAGAAACACGAAGTCTGGCGTAAAATTGTTCAGTGTTTTAGTACATAGGCACCGCGTACAGTATTTTACTATTTTTCCACCTTTGTTTTCGGGAAAAAAAAGTAGAGATGATTTTATGAGTTTTTTTCATACAGAATAATGTGAAGGAAACATTTTTTTTCCTGTTTTTTTCCTGTGGGGAAAAAGAGTAACAAGACGTTTTAAACCGCTTTCTTTTTTTAAAAAAAAACAACAGGCTCATTCTGAAGAAAAAAAAATTAGTTCAGCTTCTAGTGTCCTCTCGCAAACCGGAGAAACAACATACAACGGTTCGTTTTTAATCATCTTCGGTGATCGCAAAAGCAGGTTTCCATTTCTGTCATCTCCCGGCATCAACTACAGCGAGTAAAACCGCGAGGCTAGCTTGTTCTCCAACGCTGCCCGGATCTTTTAAGAACGGGGGGGGGGATTTATATGACTAACTTTGCAAATGTCTGAATTCACCCCTTAATAAAATTATGAAAAAAGTGTCGCGGTTTTTATTTAAAAAGCAAAAACAGCAGTTCGGTCAAATAGTTTTAAAATGCGCCAGCCTGGTGGGTACAACGGGCATGGAAAGGCATTGAACCCGGTCCAAAAAGCTGATCCAACGCCCCTTCCTCTCTTTATATAGACAGGTAACGCCGCGAACACTGGAGGCATCGGAATGTCATTGGGCGTTAGGACAAGGTGTGTTGGTGGTGACTTTGATAGGGGGTACACCAAGCGCCTCCCCCAGAAATGCAGCAAATCTCTCCCCTCCACTCCGCGCTCGGAGCTACGCGCACCGCGGAGACGAGACGCGTTTGGCTGGGAAGCCGGGGCCGCCGTGTATTGGCGAGCTGAGGATGACACGTCTCTCCCCCTCGCCGCCCCCCGGCGCCTCGGCTGCGCATTGGCATCGCTGACGGCCGAGGCACAGCCACTGTGGGCGAGCGCTGCCTCCGAGAGTGTGAGGGACGAGGGGGTTTGTTTGTTTCTGTTTGTTTTTTTAAAAAACAAAACAAACAAAATTGACAAAAATAAAAACCGAGAGAGACCGATAAGAAAAGAAGAAGGAAAAAGATCCCAGCGGGACCCGATTGATCGTTCCAAAGCTTTGCCTACGCCAGCCTTCTCCCCCCCCCCCACCACCCCCCCAAGAATTTTTTTTCCAATCGATCGATCAGTTCGTTTGCTCGCCTGTTTGCTTGTGGCGTTGGGGTTCATCTCGGAGGCCAGGACAGGGGATGCGGGGACCGAGAGCCGGGGTCTGAAGGTGACATGAACCCGGGGATTCTCCGGAGCAGCCGGCGCACTTTGAGCAGGAACTGGAGATAACAGCCGACAGATCTCACTCACCGCCCGGGCTCCCCGGAGTTTCTGCGCGGGTTGCGTTTTTCCTTCTCCTTCTTCCTCAAGATCCCACCCAGGACAGCCGCCGATTCCGTGTGACAAAACTTCCAAAGACCGTACGCACATATCGATAACAGCAACAGCAACAAAGAGGTCTAGTCAAGTTGAGAAAAGGCAGCGATGGCAACCTTAATCCGAAACAAGATCTCCAACAAGCTCTCCAACGCCGCCACCTCGGTGACCAACAAGTCGCAGGCGAAGGTGAGCGGCATGTTCGCCCGGATGGGGTTTCAGGCGGCCACGGACGAGGAGGCTCTGGGGTTCGTCGCCTGCGACGACCTGGACTATGAGCACCGGCAGGGGCTGCAGATGGACATCCTCAAGACGGACGAGGCCGGCGGGGAGGCGGGCGGGGATCCGGCGGTGGAAGGGGACAGCCACTACCAGCGGGACGGCACGGGCCCGCCGCCCTCGGCTTCGAAGGACGGGGGGGTGTGCGCCGAGCTGGCGGCCCAGGACAAGCCCAAGATCACGGCGTGGGAGGCGGGCTGGAACGTCACCAACGCCATCCAGGTAAAAGCGCAGCACGGGTCGCGGTCCCGCCGCCCCCTCCGGGTCGGAACCGGGGGGACACCTCCAGCGCCCACTGGAACGACGTCGGCTTTTCGGGGCGCTGGGGGTAACCGCGCAGGTAGGGGAGAAGCGGAGAGGCTAAGGGCAAGTAACAGCAGTGCTCCGTTTCAGAATCGGAGGTGAGAGCTGGCGGGGGGCGCCTTGAAGTGAACCGACGTGTGGCGAAATCCTAATACCACGACAAAACACAACGTATCTTCGACTCCCTTTCAAAAAACACCGTTGCGACATTAGAAACGGGTCGGTGGCGGGCTTGTTTCGTTTGTGCGTGTGTGTGTGTTTGTTTTCTTAACGAATGCCGTCTTGTTTTGCGAGATGCAGGGTCGGTCGCGATGCCGGGGGACGGTGCTCTCACATTCCTAACGAAATGTGCGCAGCGCCGGCAGATGCCGGTATCCCTGGAGACCGCACAGGGAGCCCAGCGCGACCCTGCGCCGATACACGGTGTATTTCGTGACGGAATCCTTCTTCGACTCGGGAGCTGAAGGCGCGATCCGTTCTTCCCCTTCCTTCACATAAAACGACTCGTCTCGCTGCTAAAAATATTAAATTTACCGAAGACAGTGTTTCCTGCACTTGTTATAATTTTAACACCCAGCCCGCGCGCTCTCCCGGGATCAATGCGGCGCTAACAGGGGTATATTTCAACGGTAGTATACATCACTGTTGGTATATTTCAACGCTATCGTTGCCTACAGTTTTTCAGAAGCGTCTCAGTAATTATGTAATTATTCAACTGCTATAATAATTCTGATACATGCATTTCCATTTATAATATTGAAATGTAATGTAACAAAATCGCGGACGACTTTTTAAATAGGTTAAATACCCTTTCAAAAGGGAAACGTACAGAACAAATATAAATATGTAATTTTTTTTGTAAATACACTAAACGATTCTTGAGAAGAAACACTAACGATCTCGTCGGCGTCCCTCTGCAAGGTCACGCAGTACAATTCACTCCTAACTGCTCTGCAATAACGATATTTAATGTACATTTTTGCTATGCAATATAGTCTATATATTTCATACCTTTTAAAAAAATAAAGGTCGTTAAATTTCCCTGAATTCAAAAACTGCAAATCGTTCAGCAAAACACAGCGTTTCACGCCGCAACGGGAAAACGATTTAACGAAAATCCCGGGTATATCGCACACCGAGCGTCTAAAAGCTTTGGGTTTACGGGTCTGGGCTTTTAATAATTTCTCTCCATTACCTCCAGCTGATCGTTGTGTGTCTCGGCCCGCAGAGGCCACAGAGCACACGTCTGCTGCGCCTGACTGCGCACCTGGTGGGTGGAACAGTATGTTTCCAACCGGGCACACACACACACACAAAATACCCCTTCCTCATCCAGAGCCCCATTCCATCACGCACAATTAAAATAACTGTCACGGATCCGCGTGGAGGCAAATGTTACGTCACCTCACCCCAGCCCCCCCCCGGAGTGACAGAAAGGCCGAGGAGGGCGAGCGGGTGTGTTCAGTCAAGGGGAATACAGCAAGCGCTCTTCCACCCCGTCAGACTTCATTCACTAACTTCCCCTCGATATCAGACTTCGTCACGCTGCCCCACGCCCACGCCTCTGGACGGGCTGGAACGCGTCATTCATGTTTTACACGCACAGACAGAATAGTGGAGCGAGTACAGGTTACTTCCCTGCAGGAAAGAGAAGAAAAGGCTACCCCAGCCGAAACCTTGTGCTTCTTTCCTCTTCTCTCCCCAGCGGGGAAGAAACCCGTTACCTGTTCCTTTGCAGGCCGGGCGTGGTGCTGACGCAGGGGGGGGGGGGGGCAGCTTTGTGAAATGTTTTACAGGAGGCCGCCTGCATATTCCAGTCCACGGAAAGGAAGACTTTTTTAAAAAATCGATCTAGAGATTTAAAGAGTTTCTGTCGCGCCAGAGATGTGCGGTCTGGACAAGAGAGCGCGTTTGCCTCGGCAGTATTTTCATTTAGGAAATCCTCTGGGTGCGGGGTAAACGGTACCTTTTAAACGGATTGAACATCTGCGGGAACGGTGTGCTTACGTGACATTGTTCCTTTCCAACGCTCCTTAAGCAGCCGCCACAGCGAACTGTACCCCGCCGGCTCCGATGTCGGGGCGCGCTTCGGTTTGTTTTACTCTGCGGTTTGTTTCATGTAATATCCTAGATCCTCAAATCTAAAAAAATAAAATAAAATCACACGAATAAAATCGTCGCCGCTGCCGCAGCGTCCGGGCTCGCGGGCGGCGGGGCTCCCCTCGTGGGCCCGGCGCCTTCCACAGTGGCTGTGTTTTCCGTCCGCAGGGGATGTTCGTCCTGGGGCTGCCCTACGCCATCCTCCACGGGGGGTACCTCGGCCTCTTCCTCATCATCTTCGCCGCCGTGGTGTGCTGCTACACCGGCAAGATCCTCATCGCCTGCCTGTACGAGGAGAACGAGGACGGGGAGCTGGTGCGCGTCAGGGACTCCTACGTGGACATCGCCAACGCCTGCTGCGCCCCGCGCTTCCCCACGCTGGGCGGGCGGGTCGTGAACGTGGCGCAGATCATCGAGCTGGTGATGACGTGCATCCTGTACGTGGTGGTGAGCGGCAACCTGATGTACAACAGCTTCCCGAACCTGCCGGTGTCGCAGAAGTCCTGGTCCATCATCGCCACGGCGGTGCTGCTGCCCTGCGCCTTCCTCAAGAACCTGAAGGCCGTGTCCAAGTTCAGCCTGCTGTGCACCCTGGCCCACTTCGTCATCAACATCCTGGTCATCGCCTACTGCCTGTCCCGGGCGCGCGACTGGGCCTGGGACAAGGTCAAGTTCTACATCGACGTCAAGAAGTTCCCCATCTCCATCGGCATCATCGTCTTCAGCTACACCTCGCAGATCTTCCTGCCCTCCCTGGAGGGCAACATGCACAAGCCCAGCGAGTTCCACTGCATGATGAACTGGACCCACATCGCCGCCTGCATCCTGAAGGGGCTCTTCGCCCTGGTGGCCTACCTCACCTGGGCCGACACCACCAAGGAGGTCATCACAGACAACCTGCCCTCCACCATCCGGGCCGTGGTCAACATCTTCCTGGTGGCCAAGGCGCTGCTGTCCTACCCGCTGCCCTTCTTCGCGGCCGTGGAGGTGCTGGAGAAGTCCCTGTTCCAGGACGGGGCCCGGGCCGTGTTTCCCGACTGCTACGGGGGCGATGGGCGGCTCAAGTCCTGGGGCCTCGGTCTGCGCTGCGCCCTGGTGGTCTTCACCCTCCTGATGGCCATCTACGTGCCCCACTTCGCCCTGCTCATGGGCCTGACGGGCAGCCTGACGGGCGCCGGCCTGTGCTTCCTGCTGCCCAGCCTCTTCCACCTCAAGCTGCTCTGGCGGAAGCTGCTGTGGCACCACGTGTTCTTCGACGTCGCCATATTTGTTATAGGAGGCATATGCAGCATTTCCGGTTTCATCCACTCCCTGGAGGGCCTCATCGAGGCTTTCAGATACAACATCGAAGACTAAAAAAAAAAAAAACACACAACGAAATAAAACAAGACTGGACGCTAAAGGGACGCGTCTAAACAGCACGTTCACATGTACCAAGGTTCGCACGCACACACACACACACACCTCCGCACAAATTCACTCACTGATACCGACACTCACCCGCATCCAAACGTGTCGAGGAGTCTGGGCAGGCAAAAGGCAAACAAACAAACAAACAAAAAAACAAACAAAAAAACGACACATATCTCTCTCTCACTCTCAAGAGTGTAGGTTTACAGAGCAAATCAACAACAACAACAACAACAAAAATAAAACACGCAGCATTTCGCTCATTCCGACTTGCATACCGAAACGGAAAAATGGGTGTCGCGTCGTCTTCGCCACACGAGTTCGGTTTCCCCCTTCCTTTCATCCTTAGGTGTTTTATCTCGAGAAGTCGCCGTTTTTCCCCGCAGGAACGCCGACGTCACCCGACGGGCTTTTCTGCGCGGGTGTACCAAACAATGTGGACTCACTGACGGGACGGGACACGAACAGAACCAGAGTTTCTGTGTCCGCGTCGAACAGTTTTTTTTTTTTGGGGGGGGGCGAGAGGGAAACGCAGGAAGGGCGGAAGTTATGTTGCCTCGTGCCTGGCGTCTTCCGTCCCGGCGATAACCTCGGGCCGATACGCTTCGGGCGCACCGCAAGATATGCGATATGGGCGGGCAAGTAAATATACTCGCAGTGCCACAGCAGTCGCGGCATCCGCTGTAAACACGAAGAGAGGGGGAGAGATAGAGAGAGACAAAAATTCATTTATTTAAAGCTGCGCATCGAGTTCAAATTATTTATGCAAATAAGATGATCAACTGCACCACAGTGTAGTGAAATGCGAGCTGCAAAGTAGACGACGAAGGTTTCAAATCCTTTGAAATGAAGCACCCTATATTCTCCAACATGAATCTAACATTAATTAACATAATTCTAATCGCAGAATCCAAAACGGTGGAATTTAATATCTTGAATACACAATCGATTCCCGGCACAACCTTAAATAATTCACAATTGAGAACGCGTATTCTTTAGCTATAAAAACAAACAAAAAAATTGAGCTTTAGCAGTCAGATTATAACAGGCGATTTCTGAGGCTGCCTGAACCCCCGAAAAGAGTCAATTTCGATAAAAGTACAGAAACTGGAAACTCACAAAATCCTCTCTACAAAGACGACGTCGCTGTACGCCTAATGAATAGGCCTAATTAACCCCCCCCCCCCTTCCCGTCTCCGTCTTCTGTAAATTGATTAATAATCTAGGATGAAACTCAAAAACTCAAGCACAAGCCCCGATTCTGAAATTCCTCTCTGAAAGTGACTGCAGTCCAGGTGCGCAGAGACGGACGAGTCTCCCTGCCCGGGATTCGCGCTGAACAGCATAAATGATCTCCTTCAGTCTAAAATCTGTAGGGACAGACCGGGGGGAGACTGGGACAATATTTCCTTCTTTTCCCTGGAAATTACTCTTTCCAGACCGGTTTTTGTTTGGTTGGTTTTTCTTAAAAAAATAAATGCATTTTATTTTTCCCTCTACGAATACGGTCTGGAAACCTTTCAGTTTCGGAATTCAAATGTTTTGGATCGCAAATGGTTAAAAGAGGCGGAGTTCTGTTTTTAAAAAGAAGCAAGCAAGCATAAAGACATTTTTCATTCTGTGCAATTCAACGGGTCCTGTGGAAATGTTATTAAAAACGTATGTGTGGTGTTATTGTGGTCTCAAAAGATGGAATGTATATCACAAAAATAAAAAAAAATCTAAACATTTATCGTGGATAAAAAATAATATATTGAAGAATAAATAACTGAAACAGCTCGTTGTGTTTTTTTCCAGTTTAAATGAAAACGATGTTTTTACACAGATTCCCGGTTTACAGAAAAACGGTAATACGAGCTATAAAGAGAGAGACCAATCACTGAGAATATCCTAAAAAGATTTATTGCATAGATCACCAAACGCCATTTGAGTTTATACGGTGATCAACAGCAATTCAGTGGACATGATTCACGTTGTCTATCGCCTCTTACAGAATTAGTTTACCGACTTGTTCCAGTTTCTCGGCGGGTCTTGTTTAAAACCAGCGCTCAGTATCTTGCAGTGCTGAGCCGCTGGAAACCACACGAGCGCTTCTTCAGTGACAAACCCAGAATTACCAACCCGAAGCACCGTGAACTTCGACGGCAGGAAATTCGATCTGAAACCGGCTTCGTAAATAGGCCCATTCATTTTCGTCGAGGCTCAATTTCCTGACTTGTCATTCGTGTAAATCATTTTTTTTTTTAAATGTATAGGCTCATCACGCCGCGTGTTTAACGAACGGAGCCCAGCGAGAAGAGGTAAACAGAACAGGATGCACGAATTTCGAGATCTGAGATATAAGCTTACCCCAGCTATGGCCCAGATCAAGGATAAGAGAACCGTCGAACGAAAGACAACACGTGCAGTCCTCACTAAAAACACAGCTACCCGGGCTCCACATTTCAACGGCAATGTACTTCAAATAATTCAAGAGAAATACCCTGAGAGAAAAGTGGAATGTTAAGCTCTTTTCGTTCACCTGTGGCAAATAATTATACCCCAGTACCCCCCCCCCCAGATTCTGCACGCCTGGGAATGAACGCGCTCGCCGGAGACGCGCTGTCCGCTTATTTATAGCCCAGAATAAAATGGATTTTCAGGAGCGGCGATTCAGATCTTATCAGCTATTTAATGGATGGCGGCGCGAAACGCCAGATCATCTTTCACAATGAATTCGTGAAACATTATTATTATTATTATTATGGTGGGTTTTTTTTTTCTTTGCCACCGGTGTCATTTTTCAATGATTAAATAATCACGTCACAGATCAAGTTAATTATGTGCCATTGAATTGGGAACAATATCTGTGACCTTTCACGAACGAGACTCCGCATGAATACGAAATGAATTTTTATAGACCTTTTTTGTAGATTTTCTGTTGAACGATCTCCTCGCTCAGAATATTTAAATCCAGCGCTGGCGCTTTTTAACGCGACTGTAGTCGTATTTTAATTGGGAGCCTCTTGATTAAAAGATTGAAAGCACACACTAAAAATGTCCCGACATCTTGCCCACTCGCGGATAAGAGTCCCCGTCACCCAGATCTGGCCGATAGGCTGGGCTGAGGGATAAAAGGACACCTCACCTCAAGATCACACATGGTCTGCACTGTTCCTCCTCTTTTGGTATGCGTGTTAATGCACAATACTTTTGACTATTTTAAGGCAACCGGTGCGCATTACATTCTTAGTTTTAAACGGGTTATCATTCTTTATATGGTCAAAACAACACGAAAACAATATTAATCGAATTTTCCTGCCGATACTGTGCACCACCAGAACAAATGTTTTGCTCTTCAAGATAAAACAACGGTGTTAACAG
This sequence comes from Atractosteus spatula, assembly GCF_055471065.1. Classification (NCBI taxonomy): domain Eukaryota; kingdom Metazoa; phylum Chordata; class Actinopteri; order Semionotiformes; family Lepisosteidae; genus Atractosteus; species Atractosteus spatula. The sequence goes on from NC_142724.1 coordinate 2,947,789, forward strand.
TGACACGCGCAAACCCCTATTATTCATGACGCATCGCCGAACAGTCCCTGACGTCGCTGTTATCAAATCCAGCAAGACTTTTTTTTTCAGCTATACTGTTCGAGTTGGGGATTCTCCTTAGCCAAGCGCTTGTGTCTGCAGTTCCAATAGATACACACAAACCGAGACCGCCCTGCCCTGCCCTGTCACCATCTGTGCATGAAGGAAACTCTCCTTTCTGCAGGTGTCGTATCAGTTGTCTTCGGGACCACTTAAAAGTTGTGGCGCTTTTCCTACAGAACGTTTGAACCAGAAAGGCTTAGGCGACACTACATCAGAGCCGAGGGAGGGACAAATCTTTGGGCATTTCTGTGATGTTGCTTCGGACACTGTCCGAAAGTGTAGGTGCTGAAAGGGGCGTCCAATCGCGTCTCGTCCCCGCAATGCGACATCAGAGGAACAGAAGGGAGAGGGCGACCCCTAGTGGCAGGTTAGGAGAACAGCACTATGCTTTGCTCACGCACGTTTAACTTGATATATATACGAGATGCTACTTCCTCGCACCAAACACGTCCTCTGATTATTATATCGTACACACGTACACGTTGCGACGTGTCGTTTAATGGACACCATAACGCAGCTTCCAGTCTTAATATTTATGTTACGGTTTATGGGAAGTTGAGTTAATAACCAATTCCAAAACAGAAAACGAAAACCTGGACTCCCTGTGAATTACGGAGGGCCTTAAGATTTTGCTCATGTGTAAATTAAGATGTAGATCTGCATATTCAGGAACGGAAATATACCGGTTCGCTTGTAGCTGATTCCACAGATGGAGAAAGACCTGCCGACCCTCGCCAGGTGTTTGCTGTCAGGGCTCGGCAGCGGTACCTGTAAGCCGGCCGTGCGGTGTGTAATCGGGCCTTAAGGACGCGCGGCAGGTGGACTACAGAACACGCAGGGCCTGTAGGCAAAGGGCACGTGACCGCCTGCAAACAGCTGGTCCACATCTGGCCGCGCCCGGCGGGCTGAAGCCCCCGAGCGCAGAGTCGGCTGCTGAAACTATTACACCACACACCCTGGATGGTCGGCTGAGGCATCGTGGGATCGCCCAGTGAATCGCAAACCGCAATGTACTTTTCTGTACGAAGTTCATATCTTCCTGCAATTCATTCTCTGTCTGCCGGCTCCTCTAAATCCGAATTAAGCTGAACAGAACTTTACATTTAGGGCAGACATGACTGTAAAGCAGTCAAAACAGATGGTGAAAATGGAGCTCGCTTTAATCTTGGAATTTATTATATGATCTAATGTACGTAGCTGGAACCTTTTTTAAACGTAGGGTAACAAAGAAATTGTGATGAACGTGAAACCCGATAAAGGCGCTTCCACAAAGGAATGGGCGCTGTCTGTACCACACAAATCGGTTAAAACACGGAATACTAATAAATGAAACACGACCCTTTTCAGCGGAAGAACGAGATGTTAATTGTATTGTAAAACATGCGCCACTTTTGTACCAAGAAATAAGCGACAATTTTCCCGTTTCGTTTAAAACGAACAGGTCGAGGTGTAATTGAGAGCTGAATCATCATGCTGTACTATAACCCCCTTGTGATGGAACAGGAGCGACCCCAGAAAACGGTGTGTCGAAAACAACACGACTGAGGTTCAATACCTTTTTGTGTTAAAACCAAAACACAGACTCAGTCATATACATACAATGTATTTCTCATCAGAGCTCAGAAGCTCGGCAACTCTGGGCCTGATCTCAACTGGACGGGTGACCTCTCAGGAAAACGTCCAGTTCATTCATCTCTGCTGTAGAGTGAGGCTCGTGGGACGGCAGGTGGCGCTCTTTCCTCCGCACGGGCAATTCCAATCCTTTGCCCCAGAGAGCCGTGCAGTGGCAACGTGAGGTAGGTGGCAGATACTCTGGATGAGGTTCAACACGGGCTCTGACTTTGTATGTGCAGCGGTGCGGACGCCCGCGTCCCTGGCCACTGGCCGCACTCCTACGTGTTTAAAGAGCTGCGAGATCTAACGCCATTCGGCTCATTTAAATACGGAGTACGAAGCCGCGTGAACGAAACCGAATTGAAAAACAAGTTCAACTTAAGTCTTGTTTCTCTGAAACGCTCAGCAATCAACCGAAAGCTAGAGAGGGGAAGAGGCTGTTGGCCCTGAATCAAGCACAGTCGACACTGTATGTACAGTAGTTTCACTTCTCCAAATCAAAGCCACAGAGCGTGTTCTCCCCATTTACCTAAACATTTCTAAAATTAAAAGGGGGTCATTTTCTTCGAAAACGGGATGTGTGCTCAAGTACCACCTCCTGTTCGGAGCAGGCAGCTCAAGCCCTCGAGCTGAAAGGTGGCTGCAGTTTTCCGAGGGGTGTGAACCAGAGGCTGCAAGTCTGCAGTCTGTGGCGACCCCCCGCCACTTCATTTCTCCTTAAAAGAGACAAGGACGGTTCATGTTATTCCCCTCAAAGCAGGAGAAATTGATTTCTTTAAGTGCCCTGGCAGTCAAGCATCCGGAGAGCATGAGATATTTCCCGACTCATTTCGACCAATTTTAGCAGCTCGAGTCTTTGATTGAGAGCCGCATTCATCGTCATGGAAACGGACCAGGACGGCCGCCCGGTGTCTGTACTTGGGGGGGCTGTTCCAAAGCCTTCCCCAGGAATAAAGAAAAGCATTTATTTCCGATTGCACGGGCCCCGTATTGTCACTTTCTGAAAGGGAGATCCACACCTCTTCGCTCGAATTCATTCACCGCGCTCCAATCTCAAATCTAAAAGACGTAATAGGCCCGCGAGTCGATAGTGCTCTTGCAGGGAACTGAGGCTATTAGTGTCTCTGGAACAGCGGGAACAGATTGAATTTTTGCTACATACAGGATGCCGCTGGGCACAGAAAGCACATTCAGACGGTATGTGAGCACCTGCCCAGTCTACCTCCTGGAAGGAAAGGAGGTGTCGCTGGGTCTGGGTGTCATGAGGCGTTGATCACCCGTCATGCTCGCTTAGCTGCGAGCAGCTGACTGAATCTCATGCCAGGATGTCATGTGGCAGGGCAGGGCAGGGCAGGGCAGACTGTTCCAGACTCTCACAGCCCTCGGCAGTCTCCTGCTCGTAGTCCTCACAGCCCTTCCCCCCCGGGTTCCCCTGAATTTGTCCTTCACCGCTCCCAGAGAAGTCCGCTGTGATGGCAGGACCTGGAACACGTCCCTCACAGGCCCCTGACCTGTTAGTTGTTCAGTGACATGCTGGGTCACTCTTCTCTGGGACACGGCTTCACAGATCCCTGTCCCCACACACAGCGACCAGAACTGCACACAGTGTTCTAAGTAGGGCTCGCACCAAAGCATCGCAAGGTCTTGACAATTTCACACTATTATTAAGTGTGGCACTTTCAGATCTAGATCTGAACTTTCCCGATGGGGCTTTTTAAAAAAGCCCGGAGCAGCGGAGCGAGGACAGGGCAGAGGCTCCTCCCTCGCCCCTTCAGCTCAGCTCGGCCCGTGGCTCCGGTAGCAGGAGGGGTCGGACGTCGAGGCGCTCCCCTGGGGCTTCACGACTCAGAACCGGGGTGAGGGGGTGTTTAGAGTGAAGGCACGCACCACCTGGGCAATAGGATTCATGCGAACTGAATAGCCCGCCCCCCCCCCTTTAAACATCTCTCTGTGTATGAGGTTCTACAATGGGCCGAGAGTCAGCATTTACTCTAAGGCAGTTCAGGTGGGGAGCTGCGTCAGCATGCGTAGGCTGCAAAGGAACAAGTAATAGGTTTATTCCCTGCTGAAAAAAAGAAGAAAGAAAACAAAACACTGTGTTTTCTTTCTTCTTTTTTTCAGCATGGAATAAACCTATTACTTGTTCATTTACTCTCAGGTGCAGGCCAGGTGGTGGTTCTGCCTCTCCACACTGCTGGGGTTCTCGGGCTCGAGCCATGTGCGTGTCCGTCCCCCCTTCCAGGGGCTGGGACTGGATCTCAGGGCGCGGCCTGAGAGAAGGGAAGCCAGCCGCACGAGTACCCACACCCTTGCCCCCGTGCCATGCACCGGCGGGGAGATGGGGGGGGGGGCACAGCGCCCTCTGCAGGCCTGCCTGGCGGAGGAGGGACCCAGGCTAGAGCAGTGAAGAGGAAGCTCACCGGGCACTGGCTCTCTCGCAGCACGCCGCCCCCAGATCCCCCCAGCCCCCACCGTGACAGCTCTCGGGTCCTGACTCAGAGAAACCACAGCTGCTTTCACTTCCTTCGGGTAGCCCAGGTCTGCAGGCCTCCTGCACGCACTTTAGCTCACAAGGAGAAGAAAGAGCACAGCAGCAGGGTGGCGCAGGTTCCCAAACCCACCGATCCTCAGGGCCAGCGTGTGTTTGCACCTCTTCACGACCCCTGTGGCTGGTCACTTTCCCCAGCTTGTTTCCTCCACGCTTCCAGAGATTAGCACACTTCACCAACAGCTGAGAAATACAGGAAGGGGAAGCTGGTTCTTCTGACATTTCACCGAGCGTGTTTACTGCATCACACAATCTGCCGAGCGCTAGAACAAGGAGACAATGGATCTCTGCGACATCGCCCCCAAGTCAAAGCAATGAAAACTTGGACAAAAATGACTCATTCGCAGATTTAAAAAAAAATGTGACAGGGATTTTACAGACATTTGTCAAGTTTACCCAAACATCAGTATGAGTATTCCAGGTAGTTTTTTTTTTCCAGACAGAAAAACATTTTACACCTGAGAAAAAGTGCTTCAGAAGGTGTCACACAACCTGGGTAGAATATATGATATTGTGCTCTTTAATAAACGGAATGATTTAATAAAATGGAAGGAGAGCAAATGTTCCTGCAGAGTATTTAAACAAGATTAAAGAAATCATGGAAAGTTTTTGTTTCAGTGAAAGCAGTTCAACGTTGATTCATTATACAAGTTACGCATAAGGTTTGGAATTTATTTGCTTAAGATACTGCTGCTATCTATTGACAACCGGATGATCTGAATCATGTGGAAACTTTAGAGAAACAAACACCACCTTAGCAGCGTCTGCACAGACGTGCACAAAGACACACGCTGCCAAAGGCACCGACAGCGGTTTTCACACTGAGAAGTCGTGGTTCGTGATTAATTGTTCAAAGAAACAGGAAGCAAATATTCATGAGCTGCATTTCAGGAAATAAAACTACAGCCATGTGAACAGTGTTTCATTTTTAACTTCCTCACTGCACAAGATTGACCCTCACTGCTCCCGCTGGGACTCCAGCTTGTAGAAGTCAGGTAAAAGAATTCTTTTTATTACATTATTATCGGTGCCAGAATTAATCAGGATCAACACAGAATAACCTTTATTGCTATTGTCAGTACTTAGTACTTAGTGTTATTGCCAGTACTGTTCTCATAGCAAGCAGATGGACAACGGGAGCACATACATTGGAAATATAATTCAGTCACTGAAACGTATATCTGCTGTCTGAATGTGGTTGATTTACAGAATCTGACTGTGGATCTTTCAGGTTGTGCTCAGTAGCAGTTTTTTCAGCTTCATTATTATTGTTTGTTACTGTTTATATTGTTCCAGCATCTGTTTATTTTCCTTGCTTTTGAGGAACTTGCCACATGAATAAAAGTTGAACATGTTAAACCTTTATTTAAGATTTACAGTCCAGGAACGATGAGTTTTAACACACAGGCCCAGACAGCGCCTGTGATAAATCAGCTCTTTTCAGAATGAACAGTTCCCTGAAAAGGGCTTCCCAAAACAGGCAATCCCTCCCACTTTTCAAACCAGCTGAATTCCCAATTCATTGATGGATTGATTTAGATGTATCATTTAATTTTTAGCTGCTAAAACATGCACATTTTAAATTACCGGCAATATGTAACTGTGAAATCTCTTGCATTTTAACATACATCCTTAACAATCATGTCATTAGCTCAATTAATTTATAGCTCAGCTGCACAGAAAACCTGTTGACACTCAGTTGACTAACATCAGAATTAGGAAGCCCTGCACTGCAAGCAGGTTTCACAGTGTTGAACTGTTAAAGGTTATAAATCAGAAATCAGACAGCTGTCAATCACTGAATATGATCCTAAATAACTTGCAGCAGGACAGAAGACGATTGCTGGTGACTGGCACACTGTGGCACGGGGTCTTTCGGGCAGTGCTTCTGTGTCCTGGCTCTGGAGAGCCACTGTTCTTCATCTCCCAGCTGCCATTCTGCTCTTAACCGCATGTGACCATAAACATACAGCACGTGAAAACAAGCTGTAAACATCAGCCACCTGAGACTAAAGCTCTTTATGCAAAGGCAGTCATGTGTATAGAACTGGACCAAAAAAATCTCAGAATTAAGCTTTTCATTGCAAAAAACACAGTAGAAGTGTGTTATTTTAGGAGACGATACAAAGCGTTCAAGGGATAAAGTTTAGAAATGCAGAGCAAGAAGAATCCAGGGATTTCCAATGCAGCTTCTCAGCTCAATATACTGGAAAAGGAAAAATGTGTCGTTACCCCCAAAATGCTATCATAAAGACCAGAAAGGAGAAGACTAAACTGTCTGAGATGTCAGAAAAAGAATCATTAACCACACTTCCTCATTTTCGATGAAGTACAAGTTGCTTTCACTCCTCGGCGGTCAGCACTCGATCTTTACCCGCCCACCCTGAGTCCGCCAGCAGGGAAAACCCGTATGATCTCTCCTCACACCCTAGACAGCAGGAGGCGCCAGAGCGCCCTGCTCCGTTCTCACAGGCAGACAAGGGCGCTTCTACATCCTGCGCGTGAGCTCATGCACACCGTGTTTCAGAGGATAGAGGACGGCAGTTCTCAACACCGGTGCAGGAAACAGCTGCTTTCATTACACACGTTACTTCATTCACTAAATGTGCTACTTTCATCTGCATATGATGTCCAATAATCTCAAGGAGAACCCTAGGAATACCACCCTGTATAAAAAGCAGATGTTTAGAGTCCCTCAACGCAGATGTAACAAAATCAGAAATCCCTTCATCACACACTCAAACTACTCAATAAATAATCACACAATACAGAAGTATTGGCCGATGGGCAAGTGTCATTATTGATTAGTGCATGATGACTTTGTATGGGTTGATGTCTTTAATGTAGTGCATATACGCTTTGTGTGGTTTTCCATCCAGCCATTGTCTTACCACTTTATCCAGTTCAGAGTCGTGGGGGAGCCGGAGTCTATCCCAGCAAGCAACGGGCACAAGGCAGGGTACATCCTGGGCGGGATGCCAGTCCATCGCACGGCACACCCATGCACACACAGAAACACGCACACACACACACACACACACACACCAGGGCCAGTTCTTCCAGAAGCCAATCAACCCACCAGCCTGTCTTTGGACTGTGGGAGGAAACTGGAGGAAACCCTTGCAAACACAGGGAGAACATACAGACTCCACGCAGACAGCACCCCGTGCCTGACATTGAACGAAGGGCTCGAGTGCCGTGAGGCAGCATTGCTAACCACTTCACCAGCCTTTGCCAGCTTCCCTTTAGTCTAATTTGTGTTGTGGATCCACCCAGTGAAGGTGAACTCCTCTGAGATCCGAGGGGGGAGGAAAAAGGAACCGATACTTATTGTTAGATTTTCATTGTCAGTTTCGTTTTCACCCAGTCTGCTGCTGGGCAACGCCTGTTCTCCCCAGAGCACCGCGCTGCAGTCTCCTGTTCCTCAGCTGAGTGCGGCTGGTGACAACGCCCCTGCAGGATGTGGAAATCCCTGCTCCTGCTGCTGGCGATCGCTCAGCGGGCTCTCGGGGCCTTCGGGGCCAACCCTGGCGTTAAGGCCATGCTGACCAGCAAAGGACTTGAGTACGGTGAGAGGCCCAGAGCTCCTGCCGGCCGAGCTTAACGCCCTGAGCGGAAATTCAGCTGAACCAGCGACTTGCTCGACTGGCTCGACCTGCTCCACCGGGATATTTGCAGCTTCTTTTTCTTTCTATTCAAACGTTCGGGATGTTATTTTTTACTAATGAAATGCAATAGCCAAGAAGCAGCTTCTGAGCCAAAAACAGTCATGAACCGCTCAGGGGTCATCCAGGCAGTTGAGGGGTTGATTGCGTATCGGAGCCCCAGTTTTGTGACTGGGGACCCCTGCTTTAGAACGCACCAGGATTGCTCTTTATATCACACTCTTTTGTAAAGCGATCTGATCCAGTTCCAGCTTTGTGAGCTGCAGGACATCCACCGACAGCGGGCGCTGGATGGGTCTAGTGTGCTTGACGACAGCCACCCTGCACAAAGTACACAGTTTAAGCAGCACTGACTATGCTTTCATGCTTATTACTTGCAATCTCTACATACGCCTGCTTCTCAAGAAACATGAAATTTCTTGGCATAGACCTTCAGAGCAAAGAGAAGCTTTCCTTCTCCTCCGGCTGTGCGTTTGACATTTTTAGAGAGCTCGTGAAACAGCCTTTAAAGAGTGTTTGGTTTTAACCCCCTCCTCCCCAGGGAAGCACGTAGGAGCCAACCTGCTCCAGGAGAAGCTGGGGGCGCTGTCCATCCCAGCCGTGCAGGGGGACATCAGCATCTCCCCCTTCGGCTCTGTTCACTTCTCCCTGGACAGGTAGGAGACACCGGCAGACACTGCCCCCTGTGGCCAGTAAGAGGAATAACCTCACCCCAGAGGAGCACGCAGCCAGGTGTGTCAGCAGCAGCCTCCACGCACAGATTTGCCTTAACAAATAATTTCTTTTAATTTTCTTTACGCACGGCATTTGTCTGTCTGGCCAGCAGGGGGGGGGGCATCATGTTCAAAGACATTACTAAGCAAAAAGCGTTGCCGCTTTCGTCCTTCTCCAAGATGTCATACATGGAAAAAAAAACACCGATTTTCTGTGCGGTGGCAGATTGTGTGGCAACGCCCTACTCATGGCCCGTGTGGTCCCAGTAAAAGCCATCCAAGGCACTAATCCTTTTGCCCTTTCCAGCATGCAAGTGTCCAAATTCAACCTCCCGGAACCCACGGTGGAATTCTCCGAGGGCAGCGGGATCAAGACGGGACTCGCGGGAATGAACATCGCAGTGCATGGCAACTGGCACACAAGCTACCAGTTTATGTGAGTGCCGCCCCCCCTGTGGCTGTTCGTGGTACTGAAAAGCAGCAAACCTAGGTCTACGGCGCCCGGAGGAGCCGTCCTTGGAGAATACGGCTGCAAGGCGCTCCTGAACCACTGCGTAAACCGCGTTCTTTGCACGAACCTAGGCAGCTGTAAGCTCTCGCTTACTGATTGCAACACCTGCCGAACAGAGCGAGAGTCACGTTGCCGTTTTCCTTCTGTCGGCAGAAAGGATGGTGGCACCTTCGACCTGGCCGTTTACGGAGTGGGCATCTCTCTGCTCCTGTCGCTGGGCAGCGATGAGGCGGGGCACCTGTCCGTCTCCAGCTCTATGTGCGACTCCACCGTGGGCAGCACGGACGTCTCCTTCCATGGGGGGGCCAGGTACAAATGATTAAACTTGGGTTTTTAAAACCTCAAAAAGCAAACTCGGTACCTGGGGTTTCACCTGAAGCAGATGGGGGGCAGATCGGGACAGACGGCCTCTGCAGCACCCCCACCTAGTGGTGAGACAGTGGAAGTACATTTTTCTGTATCTGCGCCCACACTGCAGGAGCGAATGTAATGAAACTGTCTCACCACTAGGAGGCACCTTAGAGGCACATCTTCCAGACCTGAGTTGATGAACATTAGCTTCAAGCCCTAAACTAGGCCTCTACTTGTCTAAGCCTTCAGAAATATTACCAAATATTTTGGGGGGGCATCGTTCCGGGCGGAATTTTCTTTGGAGGTCCTTGACAGGATGGGCTTAAAAAACACGGAGTCTGATTTTACTTAAAAAGGAACATGGAAGGTTTACAGGTAGTAACAGCTGCATAATTTACTCTCTTTTTAAGCTTTATTTTCAGCTTGTTCATCGGTGAAATTCGAAGAGTAATCCAACAAAAGATTGAAACTTCGGTACGTTATATTAATACTTATTTCTACATGTTTGCAGTTCTCAGATTGATTTTTTTTGTAGTAAAACAAGGGTGGGAAAACCATGAGTATCTTCAGCGCATACTTTTAAACTGCAATCCGGGAAGCGCCGGTAGTCATTCAAGATTTCACTGTTACTTAATTCGTTGTTTTGCATTCAACAGAATCAAAGTGAATCACTTGTTTTTATCGCATCTTTATGGATTAATATTTAATAATAAATATTATGGAATATTTAATTATGGAATCCGTTCACACTCGTTAGTTTCTATAGTTGGTTCTATAAGGATTTATTTTAAACAAAAGAGAATCGTGCCATCGTGCGCTGATCGTTCTTTTCATGCCGGTATTTTAAGATCTGCCCGATGATCACGCAGTCGGTCGACGGCCTGGAGAGACACCTACAGGAGATGAACGGTACTGCAGCGTCACTGTACTAACAGTAGGGGCGCCACCAGCCCTGGCGTTGACGAGATCATACTCTTGAAACGAATACCGCCGGCACCAGTTTAAAAATAAGACGTTATATGAAAACCGCCTGCGCAGACTGACGCACAGGACGGGACAGACAGAGACGGATGAAGACGGAGGAGACGCAGGTGCAGACGGGTAGATTCTATCCGGCCTAGTCGGGAGCATCGTCTCACAGTTGTGATTTCGCTCATAGTTTCTTTCCAGATCGACCCCTACGTTCTCATCGAGATTCCCCTCCTCAGCGCCCCCCTGGTAGGAAATTCAGATATGGAGCTGGACTTAAAGGTACGAAGCCCGGTTCCAACTGGCAACTTTGAACTTACACGTATATACTGTTACTGTATAGTTCGAGGCTGCAAAGGAACACGTAAAGGTTTCTTCCCTGCTGGAAAGAGAAGAAAAGAAACACAACGTTTCGGCTGTGGAGCCTTCTTCGGGGGTGAAGCCGAAGGGTCTTGTACCCGAAGGAGGCTCCACAGCCGAAACGTTCCTCCTCCTCTTTTCGGCATGCAAGAAACCTTCAGTCGTTCCTCTGTGGGTTGTGTGCACGCTACACAGCGGCGCACCCCTATAAAATAACCCCCCGCTTCGCAGGGAGAGTTCTACAGCACACGGGGGCACCCCGAGCCCCCGTTCCCGGCCGGGGCGTTCTCTCTGGCCGCGCAGGAGGGGCGCATGCTGGCGCTCGGCCTGTCCGAGTTCTTCTTCAACTCCGCCGCCTTCGCCTACATGGCGGCCGGCCTGCTGCAGGTCAACCTCACCGACAGCATGGTGAGTCCACCCCCCTCCACCGCCGGCTTTCCCTTCGGATTTATTTATGTCCAGAGAGAAAAAGTATTTTTCATTCGCAGAGGCAGTACGCAAGCAAATCGCACAGGGCCGACAGACACACACTCACGCCAGGGCCAGTTTCCCCAGAAGCCAATTAACCCCACAAGCACGTCTTTGGACTGTGGGAGGAAACCCAAGCAAGGATGGGGAGAACATGCAAACTCCACACAGACAGCACCCCAGGGACGTAGTCCAGAGCCCCAGCACTGCTAAGCAGAAATGCTAACCACTGTGCCACACATTTGGCACACAAAACATTTGGAACAAAGATCTGAAAATCCTTCTGAATCCCCTACACGGAAGAAATTAAGTGCTTAATCGATTAATGATGTCCCAAGCTCTCCCAGTCTTTAGAAATGTAGTTTAATGGGACCAGAGCTGGGGAGTCCTGTCCTAAAGCACCACCACAGAGGCTGAATTATTTTGAGAGACTGTGGGGGAACAAAACGTACGCGAGAGATGGGTTGGCACAATCAGCATGTCGTGACTGTGCCCAATATCCATCTTTTACCATTCCAGCTTCCCAAGACGTCTCCAGTGCACCTCAACACCTCCAGCTTCGGGGCCTTCGTCCCTCAGGTACAGGACCTTTCGGCTTTCACCCCGGAGCTGGGGGGACACGGCTCGGCGACCCCGATTAACGAAGCGATTCGATTAAGCCGAGAAGGGCTGAGCCTGAAGTGAAAAGGGGATCACGTGCCACTCCAGAGCCACGGGTCAGCCTCACTGCCAGTCTGCGGTGAATCGCGAAATGCTACAGTTCCATGTTATTATACACGTTAGCTGTACTGATAGAAATTTAATTATTCCTTGTAAAAACAAATCTGCCTTCATCCAAGGAAGTGCAGCTCCAGTGCTCATCCAGTGAGCTCCGGCCTCCATCCCCACCTCTGACCTTAATCTCCTGATTGCACGATCCGACTGGGATGAAGAGTCCTGCTTCTTTAGGTCGGAAGCAGTTGCTCCTTGTAAAGCCCAGGCAAAAATCCCGTAGCAGGACCTGCCCCTGCCTGTACCCTTCCCGTTCAGGGTAGTTAGAACGATTCATCCAGCTCGGATGCCCCGTTTACACACCTCCTCCTTGTCACCCATCCGAATGGGGGCAGGAACAGCCAAAACTGCAGTTGAGTGCTCTCCTGTCCCCTCCGTCTCCCCACAGCTGCCCAAGATGTTCCCCAACATGCTCATGACCGTCCAGGCGTTCGCCAGCAAGCCTCCCGTGGTCTCTCTCCAGCCCGACAACGTCACCATGGGCTTGTCGGGGGCAGCCAAGGTCTTCGCCATCCTGCCCAACTCCTCCCTGGCCCCTCTGTTCACCCTGGAGTCGGTGAGCACCTGCGGGGGGCTCTGGGGGGCGCTGGTGAGGCCGGCAGTAACACGGGGCTCAGCCAACGTGTGTGGTTACTTTCACCCAGAGGAAGAGCAGGGATTCTGCTGCAGCGACCGCGTGATGATCATCCCCTCCAAGCAGCAGGAATGAGGACCTCAGAACGAATTTTTCGCAAATCCCATTCATCCTGAGTTTTTTTAAATGGATAATTTAACTGTTAACCATCACATCACATCATCCTAAGCCTCTCAAAGGGATGTCCCAATGCTAAGCTCTCTCATGCCCATGGCAGGCAGAACGCAGTGGTGTATATTCAGTGCCTGATCCCCCATCAATCTCTTCTCTCTTGAAGGAAGCCAGTCTCGATGCCAAGGTCTTCATTTCGGACATGAAGCTGACTGGATCTCTGGCTCTGAGGAGGTGAGCATTCTTGCCGCCCCCTGATGCTTCCTGCGAAGAGCCGATACACAGAGAAAAGCTGGGGCCACTGCCTGTCCTGTAGGCTCTATACAATAACACCCAGAACATGTCATGTAACGAGCAAATACATTTTCACAACACCAGCCCTAGCTACAGAACGCGCAGTTTGAAAAATGCTGGGGATATTCGTGTGTTTATGTTTTTTGGGTACAAATTGAAAAGGTTTATAAATGTTGCAATTTAATCTCCTGGAGCGCTGTAGACATGAGGCTACATAAAGCCAGATTCAAAGGAAGTGAGATCTTGAAATCTTTAGAAGCTGTACAGTATGTCGGGTCTGAAAGATGATCGGTCTAGAATTCTTAGGTCTCGTTCCGTCCACAGCACCCCAAGCCCACCTTTCTACAAATCCACCTAGTGAAGAAATCGTCAAATCACTTTGGGATTTTCTTTCTGGATGATGCAGAAGTACGGTTTATGTGAGTGTTTGCAAATTCTATGCAAGATGTGTTTAAGTACTTATAGCATCTGCCTTTTCTCTGGCAGTTTGACTCTGACCCTGGCGGCCAGCGAGGTGGGAGAGTTCCAGGTATGACATCCCATCCACGCCTCAACCGTCACAGAGAACATACTGAACAGTGCTCTCCTGCCCTGATCATATTGTACACGGACTGCGCCGACCGATTAAATGCAATGATTGCAATGTTGAGAGAGGATGTTGTTGCAGAAGGTCCCTGAACAATCTGGTGCAAAGCGTGCCAAAAATTGCTCAACGCAAATCTGCGAACGACAGCTGAGCCCGCGACTGCTCATCACACTGTTGTTGTTTTGCAGACCACACCCCTGGAAAACCTGTTGAAGATGGGGGTGCAAACGGTTGTGCTGCCCAAAGTGAATGGTAGGTGCACCGACTGCCCATCACCCCCCCAGCAGCCAACTTGGAAAAACCTATTCTTGCATAAGGAACATGCAGTAATTCTGCATGAGCACAGGGCCTGGTGCAGGAGTCTGCTACCAAATTCTTGGAGAGTCACAGCTCACTTAGTCTTACCATCTAGGTTATGCCTAGATTTCCCCTCTCAACACAAAGGATTGATCAACTTACTTGAGCCAGTAGTGTTCCCAGTTTAGCTCAGTCCTTCCTTGAGGGACAAATGTCATTCAGCCAGACTTCTAAGTTATTTGATTTAACTGCCTGCTTAGCTAATCAATCAAATTGTTCTAAGCCCTCAAAAATCAAAGCATAAAAGTTACCTATTAAACCTGCTATGTCAGAGTTCTCCAGGACCAGTGTTAGAGAACCTAAAGCCAGGGTCTTCAACCCTGGTCCCAGTTAAATTGCTCTTATTGACCACCTGTTGGAGATTATTAGAAACATTAAAAAAAATGATCAATTAGGAAAGTAATGTTTCAATGAAGGAACATCCTTCCAGGAGGGATGAAGGATTTGCTCCAACTCTCAAGTCCTGATTTGATCACCTCTTTACCTGATCGTCGTTAACCTGGTTCAGGCCTTTAGAAATGGAGGATTTAAAGAGGACCCGGACCTCTCCTGGACCGGGGTTGGAGACCCCTGTGCTGGGGCACTCGAACATTATACCATGCTTCTGCTGTTGAAACACTTTAGTAATTCTTCAGTTATAATTATACGAAAACACAGTAAAAATCACTTGCTAGCAAACCACCCAAAATTTGACCTAAAAAGAATGCAGAGTGTCTCACGTTTCAGGGCTTGTCACTCTCATCTAAAAACTTTCATATGAAAGAAAAACCTTTGGTATTCAGCCTCATGAAAGAAAGTTTCCTGATTATAGAGCAGGTTACTATAAAATTACAATTTTCAGACAATGGCATCTACACACACACACACCAGCTGTTTGCTGTGGTCACACATTGAGTTTTCTTTGTGGTTTTAATTGTTGCTCAGCTAAGTCAAACCATTATTTTTGTGCTTTGTGCTATTTCAGAAAAACTGAAAGCTGGATTCCCCATCCCTCCCATCTATAACATCAGTTGTGTCGATCCTGTACTTAAGGTCAACCAGGTCAGTACCAAACGAGTACGAGTTCAGTAAGCAGTACGCAATGCTATTCACTCTGTTGAACATCACCTTAACCAGGGGACCTACCTGCTGCTTAAAAGCTAGTTGAGAAGTGTCAGAAGGGGGCAGGCTGGCTCCACTGAGCTGGTCTCTGCTTACAAACTAAATCGGTAGAATTGAACCATGTACCGTACTGTTCCCATCAATACCAAGTGTACACATTAATTGCCAGACAGCTCTTCCTGTCATGTTTGCCATGTCTCACCCAAAATCACTTTCTGGGAGTGGTTTCTAACATTACATGAGCCTTAATTCCACCACCTACCACCAAGGCAGAACAGTCTGTTGCCTGAAAGTTTAGGCCTCCGTTCACACACCTGGCTACAGGACACATTCAGGGGGTGGAGAAAGAACGGGGTGGACCGGCCAGGGCCAAGCTACACCACTACTGTAAGATCACTTGATTAGCCCTATACAATTTCTTGCATTAGGAACTTGTCTTTTCACATAGCCCAGCTTACCCTCCCTAAGACACACAGGGAGAGAGAAGCCTGGTGTCAGCCATTGTACAGCGCCCCTGGAGCAGTTGGGGTTAAGGGCCTTGCTCAGGGGCCCAAGGGAGTAGGAGTCCTCTGCCAGCTGCAGGATTTGAACCAGCAACCTTCTAGCCACAGAGCCACCATTCCACCCATTGCTGGTATAATAGCACCATTGTTGCCACTCTCTCCTAGAGTTTTTTTTACCTATTACAGGTAATGGGGAATCCCACTACCACCACTAATGTGTAGCCCCACCTGGATGATGACACTTTCTGAGCTAGTTTAAATTAGAAGTCCTGCTCCCCAGCAGATCAATTCATCTCAGAAGTGATGCTTTAAAGGTGAAAAAAGTCCCATTTACAGCATTTTCCATCTTACAACCTGCATTTAGTATAGACAGGACCAAGTGCAGTGTGTTGCCCACCAGAAACAGAATTAAAGAGAGATGTGCTTCCCTCAGGGTTTTGTGACTATTGCCACCGACGCCCAGTATTCTTCATGAGCAAGACCCTGCCAAGACCCCGTACAGGAACAAGTTTCCTTGCTGAACTGCCAGCATCAACATCGACTGCTTTGTAACGAATCTGGGGTCAATCATGAACCGGAATGATGCAATTCGTCGTTGGAGGATGCCGAGCTAGAATCAGTATAGCTGCACAGTTTAACTGGAGCAAGAATGATAAGACCAGTGCACAAATTCAAAACACATTTCACCTGTAGTAAAATTAATCGCTATGGCATCGATACAAGTTGTATTAGAATACAAATCAATTTTACAGCAAAAAAATCAGCCAATTAACCTTTCTGACAAAATGTGGAGTTTCATTGTACTATGCAAAACTGACATTAAAGACAGTAAATGAGTGCTATGATGTACAAATGGTGTGGATCATTTTATATTCTGAATACAGTCCTTGCAAGGCTACATACTCTCCATTCATCAGCTATGTGAGCACTGTCTTGGGCAAAAGGTTTGTACTCATTCCATCGCCAATACAGGCAGACCAGGTTTGTCACTTTATTTTTCAAATAGTGATTTAATACAATTTCCAAGTTTCAAAGACATTCGACGCATAATCATTTAAAAAAACAACAGCTAAATATGTACAAAAACAAGTAAATGTTGTGTGGCGCAGGGCCACAGCCTCAGTCGAAGGCCGACGATCTTGGATCTTGTGGAACCCAAGACTGGTCATAAATAAGACTAACACCAGGTGGTCATGTGGCTTTACACACCTCCACCCACAGTGCACTGAGAAGTGTGTGAAGTAACAGACGCAACAAGAACAGTCAAGTGAAGATCGCATGAAAGAACTCCCCCTTGTTAAGCCCTCGGTCACAAGTCTTGATTACTTCCCTTTAAAACGTTAAGGCCAAAGCCCCCCCCCCCCGCCAGGGATGAGGCTCTCTGCAGCGTGCGTCCTCCATCAAAGCGCGAGTCTCCTCAGGGGGTACAGCCATGCCCTGCTCCAGGCGAGGGGGGGGGGGGGGCGGCGTGTTCTCATTGGCCAGGATCGGCGCTGGGAATCTCAAAAGTGGGGCGCTTGGTGGAGTTCTCCATCACCCAGGGGTGGGTGAGCACGCCCTGCAGTGGCAGTCTCTGTATGGGGTTGTGCTTCAGCAGCTTGTTGATCAAGTCCCTGCTCCCCTCGCTGACGAACGCTGGGTAACTGAACTCCACCTGCGAGAGAGAGATAGAGGGGGGGAGTCACAACAGGGGGACAGGCCGGTAAGGAGCAGCATGGGGAATTCAACTTCACAAAAAGCAACACACTTTTTTAAAAAAAAAAATGCATCTCTTATGAAGAGGGTTGGAGAGCATGTCTAGTTTGTATCCCATGGTTATGCAATAAATGCTCTGTGTACCCTGTGCATGCTGTAAATGAGCATGAGTCAAGCATGAGGTCCGGAAGATAAAATTACTAAGAGGACATGGGTTTGTGGCAGATGTTTAAATTAACTCCCACGATCCGAGCTTCCCGTTTTGTTGTTTTGAGGCTGTGCTCTCACTTGCAAACCTAACTTCCACATGTTACCCATCAGGTACTTGGCTCAAATTAAAATCCCAAGACAAAACACCCCCCCCCCCCCCAGCTCCAGGGGGAACCTCTCACCCTTGAGATCTTGCGGTACGTCTCCTGGTGGCTGCTGGTCTCGAAAGGCGGCTTGCCCACCAGGAACTCGTAGCACAGCACGCCAAGGCTCCACAGGTCCACCTTCTCGTCGTGCGTCCGTCCCTCGATCATCTCGGGGGGCAGGTAGTCCAGCGTCCCGCACAGCGTCGAGCGCCTGCTCGACACAGACAGCCGGTCAAGGCCAACAGCAGGCCCTTCCGGGAGCCTGCTGCCCTGGGCACGGCTAGACGCCGCTACGCTGAAGGCTTCATCACGGGCTGCTAGAGAACCGGCTTTAAAATGGTTGTTTCAGATAACTACAGAACAAGACCGTTCAAGTCTTCAGGAAAGTATTTGACTGAACTATGGTCTATGGGTATTGTTGCAGTGAAAGTGCATAATTATGCTTCTATGCAACCAGCTGAGTGCAGGGATGGAAATCTCCATGTTCAACTATGTTGTAACACACAAGCTAAACCTCAACACTAACTGAATAGTCAACTTAATACCTTTGGAACAGTTTTAGTACAGTTTAGTACCATTCACACAGCTGTATTCAAACAAAGATGGGCACGAGAAGGTCACTACATGCGGTGGAATGTCTGGCCATTAACCTCCTCCACTGTAAGCCCCCTGCAGTGCACGTACAGCCCGGAGACCAGGGCAGGCAGGCAGTTGGGTACCTGGAGGAAGGGGCGTGCACAGACCACCCAAAGTCTGCGATCTTCAGCTCCCCGTTGGCGCCAAGCAGCAGGTTCTCCGGCTTGATGTCCCTGTGGATCACCTTCTTAGAGTGACAGTAATGGAGGGCATCGGCCAGTTCCGTGATGTACTGCAAGCAGGCAAAAACAATTACTGGGTGTGCCTAGAATTTCTTCTAAAGGCATCATCTTTATGATGGAGCTTAAATGATGAACAATTTTCTTCGCTTTTAAGAAAAAGGATGTGAACCTAGAACAAAGACCAGCGGGCTGTGGGAGTGTGGGGAAAAGCCACAAGCCCCAGGTCTTTAGTCACAGTTAAAACAGGGGTGCATGCATGTTCACTTTGCGTGTGCCTGGGAGATTACCACAGGGTTGCAAACGCACAACGCCAAGTTGCAAGCAAGTGAATCGGAAGCAACTGGCTTGGGGCATGCCGACCCAGGGCTTCTTTCAAGCAACAGGTGGAGGAGGTCTTTAAATTGGTTGGTTAAAACGCCGACGAGCAAGCCAGGTAGGGCGAATGGTGTCCTCTTGCTCACAGCTGCTCAATGTTAATAAGTGTAGCAATTGACTACTAACTTCCAGCCCTTAGCCCCGCACACTTAAAAGATCAGATGACGACCCCGGCGGAGGTTCTCGGAGGCCCCCCAGGGGCTCACCGTGGCGCTGCGCTGGTCGTCGAAGCGGCTGCAGCGCTGCAGCTCGCTGTACAGCTCCCCCTTGGGCGCGTACTCCAGGATGAGGTAGACGCGCGACGAGTCGTGGAAGTACCCGTACAGGCGCAGGATGTTGGGGTGCCTGGTGGAGGCGGAGCGCCAGAGAGGGGGAGACGGGAGGCGAAAGTCAACCCATGTTTTTATAGAGATGAGAAGCGTAGGGTGAATAGCAGCATTTTTATATCTAAATGTTCAAACAGCATTGATTGCTCTGAACTGTCACCTCCACATTCATTCCTTCAAATTGTTTTTCAGTTTTTACTTTGCAGCACATCTCCCTGTAACTGCAACTAGCAGACTTCTGATGCAGATACAGCCCCTTCACTAGATTCAAATGCACGAATACATTCATAGCCCTCTGGGTACAGGACGGTGATCTTGATTAATTATGAATGTACAGTATCGCCAAACTGATAAAATACCAGCAATTACTTTCAACTGGAAAACATGCAACTATACACATTTCAGTTGGTCAGGATGGGTTATTAACCCCAGAGGGTGTCAAATGTTGATCGTGCTTGAAACCATCGAGGAAAAGCAGAGGATAAAATCTTAAGAGAAAGGCAGCTTACCTTATTAGATTTCTAGTACATCTATGAAAATGATTCAGCTTAAGGGACATCAAGCGACCAAAGACTACGACACCTCCCTGCACTCAGCTGCCCTTCACTCTTCACGCGTGAATGTTGAGAAGCTCATGAACACGGCGTCCTCCGGCGAGAGGAGAGGCCCAAGCAGCCTGCAGGGCTGCTGCTGTGGAGGTGTACCTGAGGTGCGACTGGATCTCCACCTCCCTGCGCAGCTGGTGCTCCACGCCCGCCTTCTCCAGCTGCTTCTTGAAGAGCACCTTCAGGGCCAGGATGAACATGGACTGCCGCTCCCTCGCCAGGTACACGTTCCCGAACTTGCCCTTCCCCAGCGGCCGGCCGATGTCGAAGTTCTCCAGGCTCCAGCGCTTCCTTAAGAAGGAGGAACAGGATTCAGGAAGTTCTCCTTTAGATAATACTAGAAGCGGCTTAGAAAATTCATTTCTCCTGGTCTAGATGTAGTGTCCCCCTTCACATGCAAGACGAGCAGTAGCACCAGGAGCAAAGTAAAGAAGTCGATTCTAACTGCTGGTTTGAGAAAAGGACATTGCATTTTTTTAATACAGAAAATGTGACCCCCCAGAGTTCAATTCCTGGTTCTTACTTAGAGTTAGAGTTGACAGAGTTCGCAGATCCAGTGGCCACAGCTTTATCTGCACAAGAAAAAGGACAATTACTACAGGGACATTCTTGAACATTAGTGTAAAAGAACATTTGACTTTGTGTGCAGATCCTTCATGTATCCAAGATATTTCCTTTATTAACATGTGCCTGTGCTGATCTAGAGCTCGTACTCCTGCCTCTCTATGCCCAATGGCCACCAGGTCTTGACTTGAGTCCCCCGATGTCTCAGACTGGACACTCCAGCACATCGAAATAAGTGAACTGCAAGTACCAGGGAGCTCTGAAGACCGATGCTTATTCTGAAAGTTAACGGTAATGCTCTATTTCAACTATCCCAGAGCTCATGTTACGTCCACCCTCCCTCAGACAGGCCCAAGCCCAGCAGTGTCACACCGCAGACTGGAGAAAGCAGTGCTGCCCACCTGTAGTTTTCTCCTGCGCGGGCGGCTCTGCAGGGGCAGGAGCGGAGGAAGAGGAGGAGGAGGAGGTCTGGCTCCGAGCGGGCGGGGGGGTGTTCTCCCGGGAGGCCTGCGAGGCCTCGATGCGCAGGGCCGGAGGCTGGGGCAGCTTCTGCGGCCCGGCGGGGCGCTGGACGCGCTGCGGCCCGTTGGAGACGCCCAGGGCCCGCTGGGAAGACGTGGACACAGCCGCCTGCTTGTTCTGGGACATGGGAACCCGTTTAGGGCCGTCGCTGTTGAGCTGCTAACACATGGGGAGAGGAGAGTCAGGGACCACACTTCACACGGCAGGTAGCCTTAATCTACAGCACTCCAAAACTCCTGTCCACTGCAGTTTCAAAACACCAAGCTTTCATTGGAATTAAAAAAAACAAAACAGATGTATTATAGAAAGCTTGGAAGCTAACTTAAGTGAAACAGGAAATGAGCCACAATTATCAATTTCCTAAGCCTTAATTAAGTTCAGTTCTGTGTCACAGCAGAACAACTGTTTGTCACCTAAGGAGATCAGACTAGAGAGGTAAGGCGTTTGCACACCCTAAATCCCAGCGAGCTGCACACCAACCGGTTTTCATTCCATCCCACTGTAATTAGATAATCACAGCCCTATCCGAGCTAATGCCAATGAGCTGCTTCCGGTGAATATTTGCATTGTGTTTTTAGTTAGGGATTTTATTTCACGTACAAAATACAACAGTTAAAGCTCCAGCATGTGTAAGAGCCGGGAACAAACAGATCACATTGATCTTATTATTATTAAGCGAATGAAGGGTTTGATTGTGGGACTAAGGGCTCGGCTGGAACACAATCCTGCAGGTCACCAGGACCAGGAACCACCGGACCAATTGCAAGCACAGATCAGAACCTTTTTTTTTTCCCCCCTGAGAATCGGTTTTTCATGGTTATACCCAAGACAAAAGATCCCCCGTTTGGGTGGAGGGGATAATTGTGTGCAAGAGGAAATTATCCATAAATTTGCGCCCTCCCGAGAAGCACACGTGATCTTTGCCCCCCCCCTTCAGCACGGGCATTCAGAAACGAAACGAGCAGGAATTCGGAAGTGGGTGCGAGTCTCCCCCTAGCGGCGATCCCGAGAGGCGCACGGCGGCAGCTTACTTTCGCAGTCGCAGGACACTGCGACCTCCTCACCGTCTTGGCTGCGTCCATCGATCACTGGAGAAAGGAGCGATGAAGGAAAAGAGATGTTCAAACGCTTATACTCGTCCTTAATTAAAAGAAAACGAGTTACGCTAAGAAAAATCGACTGTCTCCCTTAAAAACGCATGACGAAAGGATCTAGAATACAAACCAGCGTACCCATTTTATTAAAAAAAAAAACAACACGATCGCCACCACAACTAAAAATCCCAGGGCGACACATCTGCAGATAACACTCACGATTTTAATCGACGTTTGAAAGGCGTTCCGCTGCAGATAAGCGAATTCAGCTAGTTTACTGTTCAAGACGCATCGTTTGTTGTATAAACGCGTCTCCTATGGCGACGTGGAAACGGTACGCATTTTTCTGAACATTTTTCCTAAGCCTGAAGGGACACGACACCGCCACCTCAATTTCACTCACGGTTTTGTTATACATACAATTGAAAAATATTTGATTAGCAACTAGATTTCTCCCCAAAAGATACATATCCCACGCCGGACTGGAAACAATAACCAGCACATTATTTAAAAATACCAAGACTGCTAAGCCACAACTGGTTGACATATGATCATGATAGATGACAGATGATCATGATATAAACGAAAAAAGGCCACGTTGGTATTATAAGCGCTCTCACGTACCGCTTTCAGCTACTTGTTCAGGCCGAACGACGGAGTTCCGTGTCTCCTTTTCCTCCCACACCTGAACCGCGCTTTCTGCCGCGTATCTGTATTTTAAATCCTTTCAGGTACGTTACCAGGCGAATCCGAGAATTAGAAGAGCTTATTTCGAGCTTTAACCCACAGTTTCTTGCCGAGCCAGCCCGCAGGCCGCAATGCTCCTATCGCACGTCAGTACAATCTGTTTAAATTCAAATCTCCCTCTTTTAACTACCTTTAAACCTTCCCGGCGTCTGATTGGCCGAGATCAAACCACGCCCCTGCTCCCCATTGGCTAGGGCCGCCTTTCCAACCGCACAGGGCCGGTGTAAAAGGTGCTGCGATTTCCCACAGCGCCCCCTCCTTGTCGCCAAAGGACAAGTCTACGGCTGCTGTGCGGCGAGAACCATTTTCTCAAGACCGTGTGATCATACGGCAATTATCGTAATATAAAAATGAATCCTCGATGCTAATAAGTTTTTATCATATTTCTCAAACCTTAGTTTAAAAAAAAAATTAATCCTTTTAAATTAATAATTATTTTAATTTCCTGGTGATTAAGGGCTCAGTAGGGAGAAGTCCTTCAGGACCAGGTTAAAGAACGGCTGAATTCAGAATTTCCCAGCGTGCCTCCACTCCCCCATTACCCGTGCCGTTTCAAGTCGATCTAAGGCTCTCGTTCAGCTAGTTCTTCTTTATGAACCTATCGCAATCTGCTTCTGTAACATGCATTGTTCCAGACTCCTACAACCCTTTGTGTAAAGACATGCCCCTTGTACGGAGTACTAAACACAGCTTCCAATTGAGCCCCCTTCGCCGTTATGCAGTTCATCACTGTCAACACCTCAGACTTTGTGAAGACATGAATCTTGTCCTCTCAGTCTTCACTGAAAGAGTCTCTAGCCAGTGTGCTTACACTAGAGAAACGCATGCTACCTGCAAGCAGCCTGTGTCACTCCCAAACCACAGCCCTTTTGACCCCCTGGCTACAGCTGAGGACTGCGTGAGTTGGGAGACACCGCAAGAGGAGGGCAGCTGCTCTGAGGCCGTCTTAGAGACGGGGGATCTACAGCAGGGACAGTTTTTCCTTGACCCAGAGCAATGATAATACGCCTCTGCAGGAACACACTTCTGTCCGCAGCACCAACCACCCGACTGTTTCACCTCCTGCATCGGTCTTCATCAGAGACACAGATGGCCTGCAGGGTCGCTCTGCGTCTTCAGACGAGCGCTGGCAGATATCGGGGAGCCCAGGCTCCATCCCTGAGCCACCCGCCTCACAGCAGCAGGAACGCAGGACGGACACCAAAGCCGTCTTGTCTCCAGAGAACATCGGCCTCGCCCCCATTTCTCCCAGTCCCAGCAACCAGATCAAACAGCACCTATGTGAATTCATCTGGAAGGAATTGGTGTCATAACAATGAGTGGGAACAAAAATAAGAAACCAAACTCCTGTGACCCTAAAGAACCGGCCTTAGAGCTGACCAGTGCAGTTCCTTTTCCTTTCCCCACTGTCCACTCCCACTTGTGAAGAAGGAAACAACCAGGCTAAATTGTTACAAGTTTATTAAGCATGTTGTTGACATCAGTATTGTTCCATCACACACAGCACAGAACCCCACTCACTCCTCACCAGGCACCCTTCTCCTGCCTTAACAAAATGCATTCTACCCCCTCACCCCCACCGCACACATTCTAGCCGATAGTTCTTTTAAACCATAGTCTATTGGTATAAAAACATTATAGATAAAGCACCACAAATGCCGTGTACCTATAAAAAAAAAGTCACAACCCCGGCCCCTCAGTAGTGCCACACGTCGGGGAGCTCATAGCGAAGGTCAGACGACTGCCACACAGCACCCGAGCTCGCCTGCAGGTCCATCATCCTACTTCACCGAAGCAACAGCTCTTGAAACGGCAACTCGCAACGCAGGCCGGCGCTGGATCAGGAAAGAACAGCCGCCGTGTCATGACTCTCCGGCTCACACAAACTCTTCCGAGGAAACACCTCCCGCGGTCAGAGGGGGACTTCTCTGAAGCCGGAGTTAAAGTCTAAGGCTTCACACCCGCTAGTATAAAAGTAAAAGACTCCTGCATGTAGAAATTAGTCAGCATTCATGCACTACAGATTTGCCGCAACTGCGCGCTCAGGACAGGAATAATTACACCAGCTTGCCGACATGCATCGCTCTACCAAGCCACACCAGCAGAGAAGGCGTTTTCGGGACTTTTCCTTTGCAGCCACGTACAGGATGAAGAAACGGGTGGGAGTCTGTTATCGAGTCTGCACGGGGGCATCGTGGAGTGTCGCACACAAAGAACTAGAAGATCTTTCTAAATAAAGACCTTCGCCTGCAAAAGCCCCAGAGCAGCGTCATGGGCACCCTGGGAGAGGCACAGGGAAAATCCATGCTCCCTTGAATCGGCATCCATGTTGCTGTGCAGGTCGTGTCCAACACGTTTCGGGAGGAGAGCACACGCTGACGTGCTGCGTTACCCTTCAGTCTCCACACTGCCGCAGCACCTGTCTGCAGGCGGCCCTTGCCTGCAGTCTGGATAAGGTGACTGCAGAGCTGGATGTTGTAAAAACGCCCCGCGGAGGTGGACGGCGAGGGCTGGAGCTCGACGGGCCTGGACTTGGAGAAACCAGGAGCTGGCGTCACTATAAAGACTCGGGCTTCCCACCTCTCCACCAGCTTCATCCTGACAACCGCTCCCTACTCACAACAGCTCTGCGCATTCCAGTAGCGCGATGCCACTTGCTCTTCCGAACAAAACTCACACCAAAAGTAGCTGGCAGGTGACAGCCTTGCAGGTCTCTCAGAAGTTCAGTTGCATGCAATGTGACACAGGAAAAAAAAAAAGCAGTTGGTTATGCTTGTTGAAAAAGCATCAAACCTTTCCAGTTATGTTTAGACCTCTGATGCCACTGTGGCTCAGCAGCGCATCTTCCTAGAGGATCAGACATTGTTGAGCTCAGCTTTTAGACAAGGGGCAATGTGAGTCTAGTGGCATTAGTGGCAAAGCACAGCCTAGGCAGCATGTACACCATGAAGAAGTGAGGGGGGTAGTGTGTATCCTACAGACAGATGTAGACCAAATGTAATATAATGCCCTCAGGGTCATGGCAGGTCAAAGCAGAGAAACCAAAAGGGCTCACAGTGTGTAAATGACTTCAATTCTGCAGTCACTGAATTCTTGTTACTAAGTTCGGTCAAATACATTCCAAAAATGTCCAAACACACCAGGACTTTTTTTTGTTACATGACAGGGTAACAAGAAAAGTTATGAACATTCGAAAGATGCACAATTCCTTTAAACTCCTACTGCACAGCGAGCAAAAAGTTCCGCCCCCGCCCCCCGCCCCCCGCCCTCCCCCATCTCTGGTTTCTCAGTACCCTCTCTCCACTTGCGGGTTTTCTTTCTTGTGCGTGTAAGACGAAGACGTCCCTTTCCTTTTTCTGACCTAAGCACGCTTTTGTGGCACCGCCAAAGCCAGCGTTTATCCAGGGCGGCGCCCCCCTCTTTCCTGGAGCGCTTCAGCAAGTAAACCTTTTTAAGAAGGATCCCCCACCCCGACCTCCGACCCCTGACCCCCGACCCCGGGCAGCGCAAGCTGAGCGCAGAGACGCCAGCCGTGCACAGCACCACTGCGCGCCCTCCGGCCCTGGTCCGCTCTCTGTTCCCTTGGTCTCCTCCACTGGTACCTCCATTAACAACAGTTAATACTCCAAAAGAGAAACGTACAGTACTTGACATTCAAGTATTGAGATATTTGCCGGATTGAACCGGCATGCGGGGCCCGTTTCAGGCCCTCAGAGAAGGACTCTGGATGAGGAGCAGTCAGCTGCGAGAACGTGGCTCAAATAAATAGAATCTTTACAAGTGCTAAATAGCTACCTCTACAAATAAAAAAATAAATATCCTTCACCCTTGACAGCCGACCTGGTCTGTAGTTTTTGTTTGCATTCCCAAACCCTTCTCTCCTCCCCACCCCTCTAGCCCAGGGCTGAGATGGCATTCGCCACCGCCTCTGACCCAGAACCGCCAGGTCCCAGCAGTCCAAATCCCTCTCCTTCTGGACCCGGACAGCACCACGGACAAGCTGCAGGAGGTCCAGTTCACAAAACCTTCTTGCTGGGGGTGGCAGGATGGTCACAGCCCAGCTCAGTCTGAACCGGCGCCGTCAGGAAAGTACCTGTGCCCCCCGCGGGGACCCCAGCTTCCCCACAAACCTTTATAGAGTTTTGACCTAAAGGAACAAAAAAAAATAACTAACGAGCCAGATTTCGCAGGACCAGCACCAAATCCAGAGTCTTAGGCTGCCCGCCCAAGCAATAAATACGTTTCCGCAGCCTCCCTTTGTGTCACACCTGGCTGGATCGCACTGGATCAAGTGCCCTCGAGTGCAGGAGGGACAGAGAGGCGATCGGAGATCCCCGTCGGCGTGAACTCATAATAAATTAATCTGCGGCGACACAGAGGGAGGCCGTGCTGGCGAGAGGAGGATGCGCCCCTTGGTAAGGGCCCGGGGTCAGGGGTCATTTCTCAGTAACGGCGGCTGCAGCCATGGGCGTCCGGATGGTGTTGCGCGCCGTCGCCGCCAGCTCCTCGATCTCGGAGTTCAGCCGCCTGATGACCCACTCCATCGCCTCGCGGCCCTGCAGGAGCACAGACAAGCGCGCCTCAGCGGACGGGACAGGCGGACAGGCGGACAGGCGCCAGCTCAGACAGGGACGCACAACACTGAAGACCTAAAGGGTCTCACACCCTCGTCCACCAACACGTGGGAGCAAACCTGAGCCTTGCAGGTCAGGTCTGACATGAAGGAGTTTGCGTTTTAAAAAGAAGGTACATTTTAAACTAGCTCGGTGCCTACTCTGCCCAATTCCTTAGAGCACCGCTCAAAGAAAACTACCTTCACGAGGCGCGGCAGATTACATAAAAATGATAACAATTTACCTAAATTCATACCAGCAATTCCCGTTTTGGGAATTTGTGCTTTCACACACATTAACTGCACATTCCATGTTTCGGGTTCCGGCTTTTCCGGTCTCGCGCGCCAGGAGGGGACCCACCTTGTTTGCGTTGGAGGAGATGGTGTTGGCCATGACCCCCTCCAGGTAGCTGCTAAGACTGACGCCCTTCACCGTAATCAGGGCCTCCTGCGTCAGCATCGTCCTGCGGAACAACACCACAGTGGTCAAGGTAGCTCGGGCGCAGCTGCCCACTAGCGCGCTGTACACAGGGCAGCTCAGGCACATGCAATGCTACTCTGCAGGAAAGGAACATGCACACACACGGGTACACTCACGAGGGGAAGGCAATGGGCACTATGTGCACACGAAAGAAAGGTTTGACATTGCCTTCCCCCTTGCCAGATCTCAGCCCAAGGGAGCAGGGAGAACAAGCTCCACACCCAACAAGCCAGCACACAGCACGAAAGATAATCCCAGTCTAAAATTCCTTACTTCTCAGGATCCTGGGGATGGGGCCTGTAAATGAGCCTCTCGTCCACGGAGACCATATTGGTCAGCGTGATCTGGAGAAGAGAAAAAATTGAGAAAGGCTCTGTGAGGTCTGCAGCGGTGTGCACTGTGCGTATCTCTATTTACAGGATGTGCGTCCATTTACAATTCTTCTTATTGCTATAGAACCCTGCAATAAACCGCAGGGTAGGATGCAAATTTCCTCCGCACACAGGCCAGAAACAGTAACATCTGCAGAGAAAGCAAAACTCACATTGGTCGATTTGAGCTCAAAGGTCTGCTCCCCGGGGTCCACCACAGAGTGCTCCTGGATGTACGTGCACGTACGAGTGGCACCGATGAGCTGGGGGGCAGCACAGAGAGAAGGACAGGGAGGTTACAGTCTGCAGCAAGCAGAGATATTGGCTGCTAGTAGCATAGTGTAAAATAAATGAAAGGAATTCTTCACACTCCTGGTACACACATCAGACTCCCAAGGCGGAATTCTTGCTTGGGCAGCAGTGGGGCCTCTTCCAGCTTCAGACTTCTGAGACTGTGACAGTTAGGGAGTGTCTGCAACCGGGAGACTGCAGTTCTTCCTGCTAAAGGCCCTCCTTCAATGGGGGTGGACTTTGGCTACAAGACATCCAGCCACAACCCCAGAGATGGCAGCTTTGCACCAGTGGCCTGTTAGCCAAGCAAACATCAAATATCTGAGCCCCCTCACCTCCCCTCCCTTTCACAGTAACATTTCAATCTCTTCCGCCAGAAAAAATGACCCCCCCCAAGTTTTGCTGTTCATATTCACTGCCACACATTCACTGCCTTTAGAGTCACCAGTACCTGGACTACAGACCCTCTTTATTTAAACAGAGCCTGCAGCAGGTTGCTTTAGCCAAACAAAACACTGCCCATACATCATTCTCTCAGATCGATACCCTTGAGCTCCTGCATGTCCTTAAGCACACGAGACCTGTGCAGTTATCACACAGAGGGCGACAACTGAGCTGGCAGGTCAAAGAAGAGCTATTTATAAACAAGCGACGCTACAGTTGTGCTTACTGTTCCCATGATCCTCAGCACGAGAGGGAGGTTGGACACTGTAGCTGGCAGTCAGGAATACAGGCTGGCCAACTGGTCACCACACGGGCACAATTTTAAGACTGCACCTCTTGCACACAGCATGCTGTGTGTTACTTAAAACTATGTTAAGGAAGACTCAAAACTAGGAATACAGTAACCATAATAATCAGTTTTAAGAAGGTTGAATAAGCATTATATTTTGTCATTTCACTTAAAGGTTTATTTGTTAATTCAGGTCCAGTGTGTTCTGGAGTCTCATTACACTCTTGAGCCACTGAATGTTATCCCATACTGCAGCTATAAAACACTTTCATAATACCGCCGCCCTCCTTGCAAAGCGCACCTTAAGAATCTTGAATCCAGCTTGGTCACCTGACCACCCATCCCTCCTCTGGGTCTGTGGGGTATTTCACTGCTGTGGAATCCCACCACTTAGGCACAGCTACCGCAGGGACTTGTACTGGCTGGTCCTGGACAGCCCGAGTGGGCGGCCCTCCAGCACACAGCATCAGGCTGATGTCACTCCCTGGCCGAGGCTCAAGATGGGCCTCCCGCCCAGCGCTCATGTGCCTGGCTGTGACGTCACGCTGCGAGCGCAGTCTCTCCGAACCCACGCCGCTTGCCAAAGCCCTGAGCCAGCACCGTCGGGGGAGCGGCCCTGCTCTGTCCCAGCCCGCGCCACGATACACACCGTACCCGCCTGTCCCGGGAGCTCCACAAATAGATCAAAGTGCAACTCGACTGTCCCCAGCGCTGAATATAACCCTGGCACAGGCTGAAAAGGGTAACGTGAAAGGCACATGGACACGCTGTCCTGCTTGCACAAGACTAGGGGCTGCTCCAAACAGAGGGATAAACTCCACTCTTTCCCCAAAATAGAGACCTAAAGGACTGAGTGGACCAGGTCAGGTCGGTGTAGCCTGGAACCAGGCTGTGCTCTCTCCAATGGAAGCCACTTTAAACCCATCCCTCCCCCTGGGGTCCCCTGTAGAGATGCCCCCCCACCCACCACACGCACCAATTACCCGTCGCCCCGGCGACACTCACAGACTTGACGATGGAGGGCAGCCCCCACTCAGTGCTGAGCAGCCTGCTGCTGTGCAGCCGGCCATGCGGGTCCACGTGCCTGTCCAGCACGTCCACGCCGACCACGCTGGGGTTCATGGGGTTGGGGTACTTCTGCATGGCCGCCTTGGTCACCGTCTCCCACGGGTGGCTGCGGAGGACACGGCAGAGTGAGACAGGGGCTGGGTCAGCGGCACGCCGAGAGGAACTTGCTCCATCACTCGCCCACAGCCAGCGTTTCCGGCGCAAGGACAGATATGTGAAAGACTCAGTTAGGGCGCCGAGGACTCACTGCTCTGAAACAGCACCTGCTTGACTGTACAAGATCAGGTCATGAAAGACTGCCTCACCCTTGGTATTCTGACATCACAGCTGATTGTCTTAATACCTGGGAAAAGGCCAAAGTTCTTCAGGAACGTGCACAGATTCTAAACTGAGTGGGTTTAGAAACTTCCCACGAAACACATCTCACATGACATAAGAATAAGCTGAAGTGCTCTGTCCACCTGCACTTGCTATAAGCAGTAAAAGGTTAAATATTTAGAGTAGCTCAATAACTCCTTCCCCCCGTTGTGTCTCCCAGAACGGTCAACACAGAGGACTTCAACAAAGTCCTTTTATGACATCCGATCTGCCAGCCCTTTCCTGCTGGTACAGAATGTACTCAGCACATCAGAACTGTCACAAGCTGGTACGACCTCTTCCTAGACACGTGGAAAAAAGATACACCACTGAGAACTGGCAGCGCAGGACCTGAATTCTCTGAATTCGTGATTATGCCTGTGTTTCAGTTAAGCACCGGGGGCTGTAGTGTGTACACATGGAGCTCCGGTTGCTGTGGAGATGGGGGGGGGGTGTGGCGATGACGCAATCGGAGGCCGAGGGAAGCGGGGGAAAGGTCACGGCAGCTCTGCTCCTGCAGGGGAGTCACGCAGACTCACTCTCCGCCTCCCTCTTCGCTGTCAAGCTCTACTCGGCTGTCCCCAACACTTCAACACGGCCCTGGCACAGACTACCCTTCCCAGGCTTTCATACTGCTTTTCAGCATTTGTGCTGCAAATCAGGACATTTATTAACCATCTTTTAATTTATTTATTTTTTTAATGGAAAAACCCCCCAGAAATTGTCCACTTGGGACATCACACACCAGGGGCTTTTAAAACAGGTCTGTAACATGACGGGTATTAATCTGTCACAGGTCCGGCACCTGTGAGCTGCCAGCGAGGCCACATGTCCTTCAGTAAGAACCTGCGTGACCTACAGCCCTGGACTGCGCCCGGTCTGCGACTCGCGCAGGAGGACTCGGTCTCAGCCCAGCCAGGGGGGGGGCATTTCCATGCTGCTTGGCCCTGTGTGGGTTTGAACTACAATAAACCCCCCTGCTCTCATACCTTGCTGCATTAATGGAAAAAAAAAAATCAGAACAGTTCAGGGAGCCACTTGAACTGCGGGGGACCTGAGCAAACCAACGTAGAGCCCTGCCCGGGCCAGTCTCTTGCATCAGTCGCCCAGATAAAACTAGAAGGATGTGGCAGAAAGGAGGCCCTCTGTCTCAACACGCGTGAGCGCAGCTTATCAGGAGCACAAAGGTTCCAGCGGGAGAGTTTTGTAACCCTGCGGCTCTGCGCTGTGGGTCAGGAGGAGGGCAGCAGTGTCAGCCGACTCAGAAGGGGAGGGGAGATGGGCTACCCTGCCTCCCCAGGAGAACCCCAATCCAGCGGCACCCCCCAGGGGTCAGTGCACCCCGCTTCTCACACACTGTTCCCCGTGGGGGGGGGGGGGAGACACAGGGAGTACTCAGGGGGTGCAATCTGCAGACCGGGACAGGTCCAATCTCTCACGCACAGGCTGGCTCCAGTCAGGTCCAGTTCAGCCCAGCCCGGACTGGACTGGACTGGACTGGACGCCCCACGACCACAGCGCGTCAAACGCCGGCCCTGCGGAGGTGTCCTAGCGAGTTTTGGAGGCGCAGATGGCAGGGGTGCACCCACAGCCCTGGGGTGGTGCACCTCCCCAAACAGAGCAGCATGCTGCTCCGGCAACAGCCCGACTCCCCCAACACACAGAGCCGCAGTTACAGAAATGCCTGGCATTCCTGCCACACCTGAGCGCTACACCGCCCCCGGCGGGGGACACGCCAGGCATCGCTGGGATGCTCATCTGACCAAGTTCACCATCGGAGTCCTGGATGGCTAAACAGTCAACACGCGTCGGCATGGGGGATCGCTTTATGCCCGCAGACAACTTAAAAGGTGAACATTTTTCTCTAGGCGATGATCGCAACGGAAACGTGGTGAGCTAGAAAAGTTTCAGCTAAACGGAGATCCAAGCCCCGTGCCCAAATTCGGGGCGAGCGAGGCCCCCCGGTTTTATGATGCCTCTGAAAGTCGGGAGGACGGAGAAACCACGAACAACACGGGCTCGGACACGTTGCGTCAGCGGGAGCAGAAGTTAACTCTGAGCAAGTGCGGAGTTCAGAAACCCTCGACCCTATAATAATAATAATAATCGCAGTCATTCGGGATTACTACACGGGTCCAGTGGGAGAGTAAATACAGAGGGGGCAAGCCCACAGCACCCACATCCCCGATCTCCCCGGCTCCTCAAACTGAGCCGAGCCAGAGCCCCAGCGACACGCTGCGTTACGCAAAGCGCACCGGTGTGCACTCAGGCGCTGAAATGGCCGGTTTTTAAAAGCCGGCGAGTGAGGGGGAAACGACGCGCTGAGACCGTAGGGAGCGGACTTTCGCAGCCGTGACTAAAGCAATCACACACCCCTAGGGATGAAGAGGAGGAAAAGTTGGACTAGTCGCCCGCTGCGGTCCGCGCCGCCCCGGCCCCAGGCGAGAGGACCCGGCCCACTTCACTCCACACCCCAAGCGACACCTTCCTGCGGGGAGGGCTCTCGGGGAGCCTTTTCCAGCGCGGACAAACTCACTTGAAGACGTGCTCCGAAGTCCAGATCTTCATCCTGGGGCCGAGCGACAGCGTGTGTGACAGACTCCGGGATGTCTCCTCCGCCGCCGCCGCCGCCGCTGTCAATGTGACCGCCAGGCCGGCAGCTCTCAGACGGAAAGATCTAGTCAGTCACATGACCGGCGAGCGCACTTCCGGGGACGCCGGATATTGCCTTGACAGACCCCCGCCCGCCGGGCTGTGACGTCAGGGCGCTCACGGGGTCGCTGGTGTGAGCGTGTTCTGGCGGGGGGGGGGAGGTTGCGTTCCTTACGGTCTTTTTCTTCATCTATCACATCCACGTTACGAAAAACAAAAATAGTTTCCAACGCTGGTTGTACCTTTGTCGTCCACAGCGTTTTCGGGCGCCTACGTGCCAGAAAATATTTCATTTTGCGCCCTGAAGTACATGTGCCCCTTTCTTAAGCTTTCAGCTCACACCTCTTTAGATGGATTCAGTTCTGTGGGCTAGGAATGCACTAACCGTCCTGTGCCAGGCACCAGTGGTGTAACTATAATGCCCTCTGGGTGTGAATGTTGCTGTGGTTCCAGCTGTATGTGTACACTGCAGAGTTCTTCTTACCTGCTGCTATTCGACAAAGCACCCCATCAAAGTGTGGTTAATAATGCAGGTTTAAGAAAATCTTCACTTATTTCTTTTCCTGTCGATGGTAGCGCAGGTATCGGATCGCGTGTTGTTCAAAACTAATTGTCTCTTTACATAACCTAAAGAGTATTTTTTTTTTAAAAATATATATTAAACGTATAAAGGATTTACCAATACAAATCCAACCCCAGGATCAGAAACAGGTACAAGAGCAAAAAAAAAACAACAATTAACTGCCGGAGATAATGAAGTATATTATGTGATCAAACTGTATTTTTTACATATATCAAATGTTTTCCTTTAGCATTTTTCAAAATTTTTATAGAATTTAGTTTCAACTCCACCTCAAAAGTACTAAAAAGGGGAGTATTATTAGAACATTTTGGTTTATGAATGTGAAATTTACCCAGAATGACTAATGCATTTATGCTCTTTTCCCAAATTTTCTATTAAACAGTACAATAAAATATCAAAATCCTTAAATCTAAAAAACACCTTTAACTGCCTGCAAACAAAACTCTGCAAGTCCGGCCAAAACAACTTCACAAACACACACCTCACAAATAAATGCACCAAAGATTTCCCTTCAGCCCGACAAAAACACACACAAATCATCCTGCTCGCGCTTAAATTTAGAGAGAATTTAGGGTATTGTGCTCCTAATTTTGCCGTAGGTGTCGCCATAAAAAAAGTCGTTTGGCAATGTGACGTGCGCTGGTTGCTGTGCATTACGGTCAGGTCAGCCTGCGCGCTGAGTGACGTCAGCTACAGCCAACCAGCGCGGAGAGCACGAGGCCGACCGGATATCCGCCCGGCCGCTGCCCTTGAGCTCGGGAGACGGAGATCGAGGTGCTTGACAATGGTGGCGTACTGGAGACAAGCTGGCCTCAGGTACGGCGGTCGGTCTTCGGCTTGTCCTGCTCGTGTCGAAGTTTATTCTTGCTCCAGTCGGGGCGTCGGGTTATGTTTGCATGGTATTTCGCGCTCGGCTTGCTTGACGAGCTATAGAACTAGAAGCCATCAGTGTAGCCCATCGGTTTAGGTCCTCAAGTGACAGTCTGCATTATAGATCCCGGACTAAAGACAGACAGCCAGTTTATGTTGGGTTGTGACGGTCTGACGGTGGGAACTCGTCTTGCACACTGGGGGGGGGAAAGGCGACACTGGTGTGGTTTTCTCTCAAGAATGTTTTTTAAATAACTTTCCCGAGTGTCTCGGCCTGCTTGGACTGCCGAGCGAGTGTGAGTCTGGAACATCACTGCCGTATGACTCGCGTGGTTTTAACCGTCTCACTGCCTTTCATTAAGACTTCATTGACGACTGGAAGTGTGTATATTTAGTTGTTGCATAGCAAAAGTTTCCATTCTGTTGTTTAAAATAGAAACCGTTCACAGGGGAGGTCCGCTGTCAGAGAAAGATGCATTAAATGACTTCTGATAGGATTGACTTTATTGCACTAAAGATTGAGCCCGAATTGATGCATTGAACACTGTGTCCCCTGCTTAAGTCCTCACGCTGTCCTCGGCATTTAATGATGTTCCTGCTGACAGCCCGGCTGCTGGTTGGAAACGCGAACTGATGGTTCTTCTTTTTTTTTTATTTATCGTCTGCAGCTACATCCGCTTCTCGGCGATCTGCGCCCGGGCGGTGCGAGCGGCGCTCAAGCCGCAGCTCCGGCTGGAGGCGGAGAAGGTGGCCGAGTCCAACGTGAAGATCACCCGGCTCAAGCAGGCGTCGTCGTGTGAGTGCGCCGCGGGGCTGTCGTCTGCAATCCTTTGGCTGCTCTTGAAAGGGGTCACACTATGAGCCCGACCTCATTCAATGATTTCCTTTTTTTTCCAATTATATAATGTTAGCATGCCCGCATGGGTTGGGCAGCCAGTTGACCTTGGACCCCTAGAGGTTTTTTTCCCTCCTTACTGAGGGGTTTTTGGTTTCTCTCCTCCGTTGTCTTGTGGTCTTTTCTGTTCTAATGTTTCTTTATTAGCCCTATACAATTTCTTGCATTAGGAATTCGTCTTTTCGCATACCCCAGCTTTTCTCCATGGAGACACAGACACACAGACACGGAGAGAAGCTTGGGGTCCGAGCGCAGGGTCAGCCATTGTACGGCGCCCCTGGAGCAGTTGGGGTTAAGGGCCTTGCTCAGGGGCCCAACAGAGTAGGATTCCTCTGCCGGCTGCGGGATTTGAACCGGCAACCTTCCAGTCACAGGCACAGATCCTTAGCCACAGAGCCACCGCTCTGCCCCCTGTGTTCGCAACACATAAGGTCACTCGCTTTGTAAAGCGCCTTGGGTCAACCTTGTCATGAAAGGCGCTACATAAAAAAAGTAAATTGAATCGCATTGACCTTCTGGAGCGCAGCCCAACTGCAGAAAGCAGAGACGGAGCAGGTTAGCCGTTCCAGTGTGAGCTGTGCTCGCGTGCTCCAGCTCTTAGCCCCCACCGTTCGGCTGAGCAAGGCGGGTCGGAAGGTTACAAGCTTTTTCTTGTGTTCATTAATTTGTGGGGAGGGGGGGGGTGGTGATGCCAAATATTGTCCTGCGATCTAGAGTCCATTTCCACACTGCTCTGCGCTTAATCATGGCCCGTTACTGATCCTGCACTGAGCACATAATAGTTCAAGACTGTGGTTAGAGGAGACTGGTGAACGTTTCTTTGAACCACTGAAATTCATTCGAATTTGACTGACGCTTTTATCCAAAGCGACATGCATCTGCTCCCGTCCGTACTGTTCCAGTTGCAGGTGAGACACCTCACTTGCTCCAGCGGCATCTCACTTGGGTTTCAAACCCCAGAACCATAAAGGTCCAGGACCCCAATCGCACACTGATCCACACTGCTGTTTTCTCTCTCTTTTTTTGCCCCAGGTGGTTTTAGGACAAGTTTGTCGCATCAGAGTAGCTTTTACTGCAGTGGAGGAGGATTCTGAAGGCACTGGCTGTGCACTGCCCTCTCTTTGCAGAGAATCTTGCTTGCTCTCACCCCACAGGCCTGAAACCAAGGGGCATGATAGCTCTGTATAAAAAGATGAATGTGATTTTCCTTTCTTGCAGGACCCGGATGAAGAACCTGTATTAAGAAGCCTGGAATGAAGACTTTGCTCCAGTCCTGTCTTTTGTTTTTGGAAGAGAATTTGTTTTGAAAATTACATTGTATGTAAGATAACTCTAGACCAACACTGATGTCATTAGTATCTTCCTCTGTCCATCTGGTCGATGAAATAAAGCACCCAATCAGTTACCTCCTGCCCTTTCTTCCTCTTTTCATTGCCTTTACTACTTGTGGACACCGGAGGGCGCTGTTGACCTCCTTTGGCTCAAGGGGTTCACACAAGGCTTTCTGGATAGATACTTGATCTGTTTATAGACTTGTATGTTGTTTTTCACATCTGCTTGAGAGGCCTTACAGTTTTTTGCAAATATATTTAAAACAACAACACAAGGTATACAATTCTAGATATAACATGAAATAGTTTATAAAAGCAAAACATTGCAATTCTTCAGCTGGAAGAAGGCTGAGAAAAAGCCAGAGGGATTAACCTGATATTAGCATTGATGCCTGAAGTCTGAGTGTGTTTGTAAGCTCTGGGGTCTTGTAAGATGGAATGAAAATACGATTCGAGGGGTGTCGTTTTCCACAGAAGGCCAGCAAGGCTCAGCCTGGTCAGTGCTGGAATGGGAGGAAATCCAGCTGCTGCAGGATGTGGTGTAGGAGAACCAGTAGATGGTGCTCTTCCCTGGACCAGACTTCACAAGCTAGTGCTCCAGTATGGTAACTGGGGACACTGTTATAGGAGGGGGGCTCCTTTGGATGAGACCTTAACCCAGCGTCTCAGCTGCCTGCTCAGAAAGTACGTTTAGTTCTATATATAAAGTACTTTTGATCTTTTGTGATAAAAGAAGGCTCTCTCTGCATCTTAAATTGTGAGAATTTCTGTACAACAGCTGAAGCAAATTAATATAGATGACTACATTAAAGCTTTCTCTTCTGTGACGCTAGGTGGGGCTGTTTGTCCTTCAGACATTTGCCTTTGTCGAGTGTTTTTGTTCGAGGTTGAAGAAACCGGCAGCCTCGCGTGTGTGTGTGCTTATCTGCGTGTGTGCAGGGACTGGTCCTGTGCAATCTCTTCCCCTTCATGCAGGCGCGCGGGGTGTGGTGATGTTCTTTCTTGCTGAAGTTCTCCCTCGGGCCAGTGGAAAAGCCATAGTCTAAGAGAGAACCCCAAGGAAACTTTGGGTGTTTCCGTGGACTCGTGTTTGGCAGACTGCAGCTGATGTGAGATGCATGTTCATTTAACGTCCTCTTCAGAAAATTCCACCCGTGTTGGCTAGGAATGGACAAAAGACTCCAGAACCGTAATATAGTCAATGGAAATGTTTAGTATTCTGCATGCAAAATTCAGGCACTAAAAATGATCACAGCTTAGATCCAAGAAAGAAGAAAATCTTTTAGCTGCTCTTTTTGTTTAAAAAAATAGCGATCTCGGAAAAGTACGTTTCTAAAAAAATATTTCAAATTTAATCAAAAAGCGAATGAGCACCTTTTTAATTATGTATAATTACTACTTCCTTTGTGCTAAACAACACATTGTAAGTTTATTACACAGGTGTATATACAATTGTTTGAAAAATAGCAACAGGCTCAAAGTTATTAAGGAGAATTCAGTGTAAGATTCTTTTCGGATCTATGTAGCTTAGATACGAAAAGATCTTGGATCTTTGTATCTATTCTTATTATATTGCTCTTCAATGGTACTGCCTACTGACATTTAAACCTAGCACTTTCTGCCAGTCTAGGGCAGCTGCTGTGCTACCCTGCTTGGATCAGTTATCCTCTCTCCCAGAGTACAATCTACACACAGCAGGTGGGTGACTTCCCTAGAAAACTTTCCATATTTCCATCATGTAACATATTACATGTTATCCCACACCAGCCTACTTGGTGTAGACTAGGGTCCCTAAGAGCTGCAGGGTTTTCTGATTGGCAGCACATCCTAGCGCTCTGTTACCTAATTGAACCAATTAGTGAGTTAGATCAAGACTAACGAAGCCACCAATTAAAGGATAGGGGTTGAGGAGCTCGGGGGCTGGAAACTCACTGGCAAGGACACAAGCACATAGAGACTCGCCAAGTTCTAATTCACACAGACAGCCAAACACAAAGCAAAACTAGCTGTAATAAATAGTCAAGGAGCAAGCCGAGCAGGCGGAAGCAGAGCAGGCAGAAGAGCCCCCCAGGTGGGGTTTGCCTATTTCTGGGGTTAAAGTTCGAAACACTGTGGCGTTGGGGTACCAGCACCAACCCAGCAGGGCTCTTGCGTCTGCTGGCGTTCATTTCAGTTGATGTACCGAAGAGCACTTAACATCTGACTGCAAAGGAACTCTTAAATACCAGTGAGGAAGCAGAGAAAGGAGTTAATTAAATTCTGGGTTCTAGAAGACTGGGGAGCAGATGGAAATAAATTAAAAAAAAACACAGAAGACACAGTGGCTGACACCCTCAGTGTGACTCCCTGTGTTACCTAAAGAGGCTCAAAACTTTGCGACTCCATCCTGCATTCCCATCCCCAACACCAAATCCCTGACATCAGTCCTATTGGATAAAACTCCCACTGAATATACAATATAGCAGTATTCCTGTTGGTCCCGGTCTCTTGTTTATTCAGTCCCCTATATGTCCTCCGTCTCCGTCTGTGCTAGCCCCCGTCCACCCTCTTCCTCCCCCTCCTCCTCCTCTTCCTCCCCCTCCCAGTCGAGGTCTGCCGTGGCGTCCTGGTACTGCTGGTACTCGGACACCAGGTCGTTGGTGTTGCACTCGGCCTCGGTGAACTCCATCTCGTCCATGCCCTCGCCCGTGTACCAGTGCAGGAAGGCCTTGCGCCGGAACATGAGGGAGAACTGCTCCGAGATGCGGCGGAACACCTCCTGGATGGCCGTGCTGTTGCCGATGAAGGTGGAGGCCATCTTGAGGCCGCGGGGCGGGATGTCACAGACGGCCACCTTGACGTTGTGCGGGATCCACTCCACGAAGTAGCTGCTGTTCTTCTGCTGCATGGCCAGCATCTGCTCGTCCACCTCCCTGGTGGACATCCGGCCGCGGAAAATGCCCGCCACCGTGAGGTAGCGCCCCCGGCGGGGGTCGCAGGCCGTCATCATGTTGCGGGCGTCGAACATCTGCTGGGTGAGCTCGGGCACGGTCAGGGCGCGGTACTGCTGGCTGCCCCGGGCCGTCAGCGGGGCGAAGCCGGGCATGAAGAAGTGCAGGCGGGGGAAGGGCACCATGTTGACCGCCAGCTTGCGCAGGTCGGCGTTCAGCTGCCCGGGGAAGCGCAGGGAGGTGGTGACGCCGCTCATGGTCAGCGACACCAGGTGGTTCAGGTCGCCGTAGGTGGGCGACATGAGCTTGAGCGTGCGGAAGCAGATGTCGTACAGCGCCTCGTTGTCGATGCAGAAGGTCTCGTCCGTGTTCTCTATCAGCTGGTGGATGGACAGGATGGCGTTGTAGGGCTCCACCACCGTGTCGGACACCTTGGGTGAGGGCATCACGCTGAAGCTGTTCATGATGCGGTCCGGGTACTCCTCCCGGATCTTGTTGACGAGCAGCGTGCCCATGCCCGAGCCCGTGCCGCCGCCCAGCGAGTGCACGAGCTGGAAGCCCTGCAGGCAGTCGCAGCTCTCGCACTCGTTCCGCATCACGTCCATCACGCTCTCCACCAGCTCCGCCCCCTCCGTGTAGTGCCCCTTGGCCCAGTTGTTCCCAGCGCCAGAGTTCCCTGCAGACCAAGAAAACAGAGCAGCCGAATGAATCTCCCCGATCGACAGTCGTTCATACCGCTCGATGCCAGAATGCACGAGGCATGCTGTGTCTGTTGCTTTGTACCGCCATCCTTGCTCAGTAGAATGGCCATTCGGAATGGGAGGCGGTTTCCTAGATGAGTAAAATCCATCTGCGTTTAGTCCTGGAAGCTTTATCCTGGAAGAAGATCGCAGCGAGACAGAGCCTCTCCAGGGAGGTGTAGGACGCTAGGTGGGACCACACCCTGGATGGGTCACCAACCCATTAACTCAACCACATGTACTGGGGGCAATTGAGAGACACCATCTAAACTGACCAGAGCACTGGGTCTGGCAGAAGCCAAAGGCTTTATTAGCTTAATAACAGCTTCTGAAAAGGAGGATAAAGAGCACAGCAATGACACTGGTACCCGCTGGATACAGCAGTCAGCAGGGAGAGCACAGTGGAGAAGGCAGCCTGCAATGATAGCTCTGTAAGGCCTGCCTGCACGAGTGGAGTCACACTGGCTCACCGTGGATGAAGTTGTCTGGTCTGAAGAGCTGTCCTATCCGGCTGCTCCTCACACTGTCCATGGTCCCGGGTTCGAGGTCCACCAGCAGGGCTCTAGGGA
Organism: Atractosteus spatula; assembly: GCF_055471065.1. Classification (NCBI taxonomy): domain Eukaryota; kingdom Metazoa; phylum Chordata; class Actinopteri; order Semionotiformes; family Lepisosteidae; genus Atractosteus; species Atractosteus spatula. Next base: position 2,989,032 of record NC_142724.1, read on the forward strand.
CATACTTGCCGCCTGAAGTTGCAAGACGGGAAACACTTACTTCAGACACGCAGTGGGTCTGAGTCTTAATCTAGCTCTCTGTGGTTTTTGATTACATTATCATTGCCTAGTCTATCAGTCTGGAACTCCCAACACAAGGACGGAGTCACTCTTCCTCACCCAGCATGGACCTTCGTTATCATCACCATATGCAGCACTATGGGAAGCTTCGGGAAATGCTTTTATGAAAAATGGAGAATGAAAATCCAGTAGCAGGCATTTCATTTCAAGCTACTGAAATGTAAAAACAGGGAAAGAATGCAAGATACAGTATATCTTGTCTGTCCTGTCTTGCGGGTGAGGTGTGTGAATGCACTGTCTTCCAATGGCTACACAGAAGCAAAAGTACTTTAATTGTTTGACTTCTTCTCCAATAAAAGAAATCAAGATGACTGCAAATCAGAGAACGTCCATCTCCTTCTGATGCTTCTCTGAACACGCGTAGCAAACAATAAAACAACAAAAACATTAACAACAAAACACTGGAGCCCAGCAAGGATAGCTTAGTTCCCCAGACAGGGAAACATACCAAGGAACTCTCTTAAATTCCTCTGACAGAGTTAGAGGTGAAATTAAACAACTGACATGACATGATCTTTAGTGTCTGACAGACCTGGGATCACAGATGGAAATAAAGATGCGATGCATTTAGGCTTCAAAATAGGAAGTCATTCTTTCACAAGGAGTTGTGAGAATGTACAAAAAAATTCTAGACCAAACCTTCACAGATGTAACTTTAAGAAGTGATGAGAATTTTGGACTGATTAGCCACATAAGCAAGATTTGATTAAGCAAGGTAGTCAAGCTACCTCCTACTTTCAGATTGCTGTGATTTCAGCTACTCCGATGATATAGCAGGATCCTGACTGGGACCAAGTGTTTCAGGGGCTGGAAGGGGGGGTGCTTGTACCATGTGCCTCATTGAAGTAGACATTGAGTCTTTCCAGCTGCAGGTCACTGTCCCCTTGGTAGGTGCCCGTGGTAGTGATCCCATGCTCATCGCTGATCACCTCCCAGAACTGTGAGCGCACACAGAGACACACACTGGTCAAGCACTTACAACACCAACCCAATGTGCCACAACGTATTTAGTCACAGAAAAGCCTCACCTAGCTCAAAGAGCAGATGGGAGTGCATAAGAGATGCATTGCGAGTAAAACAAACTTTCAGTTACAGTTCTGCAAAACACTGTGTATCTGACAGACTGCCTGAGGCCCACTATCTCTTTCACACTGCTCCATGCACGGGGGCTGATGCAGCTCTAGAGGTCGGGCTCGGAGGCAGCCTGTGTACCAGCTCTAATCAAGCTTTCTCTCTGTGCACTTTCTATGGCTCCTTGACTCTCTCACTGTTACCCCCTCCTGACGGACTGTGATGCCTCCCTTTCCCCTCCCTCGCCCTCACAGCAGTAACTATCTGAGTCACACTTCTCCCCCTTATCTGCGGACTCTGGGGTGGGGGCTGGGTAAGATACACCCAGCGTCACCCAAACTTTAAAGAGACAGTTTGCATGCCCTTACTTAGCTCGAATGCAAATATGTTTAAAAATACCCCCTTTCTGTCCTGTTGTTACAAATGCCATTTGCATACAACTCAGAGCTTACATTTCATTTCGTTCTGTCGCTGTTTCTGCTAAGGCTACATTTTCAGGATTTTGAATGGAAGAGCAGGGTTCGTTTAAAAAAAATGAATTCTCTCAGAAGCTGGAGCCCGGCACGCTTCGATTATCATTTATTTTTATAATTAAACTACAAATATAATTTAAAATAAAACAATAACCATAATACCACATGAAGCAGATTATTTGAAATAACTTTAGTACAAATTTAATTACTAAAGAGTTATATGCGTATCTGAGGTTTATTTCTTTATAATATAGGGTTATGCTTTAGGTTGAGTTTATCCTGCTGTAATTCTGGATGATTCTCGCTTAAGTTGCTGTGCTGATGATGCCATACCTACAGTTGTTCTGAAGCACTATTTGACTTGACTCATAGTCAAAAATAAGTTAAAATTTTAACAGACTAGAGCTCGTTCAAAATTATTTCTGTAATATGTGTAATTGTGTGTTTTTAAAAGCCACTTTCCTGGAGGAGTATATATTTCTATTTATTTAAACATATCTCACATTTTTCAAGGAAGCAAATTGCCTCCTCACCTTCCTGCCTGGATGAAGCAGACAGACAGACGCACAGATCTCTTACCTTGGACCCGATCTGATTCCCACACTGTCCGATCTGCAGGTGGACGATCTCGCGCATTGTGAGGAGTGCGGCAGGACACTGAGACACAGGCTGAAGGCAGAGGAGTCTGAAACACAGCTCGCGGTCCAGACATGCCTTATATACTGCTGCTGATGTCACTGGCAGGGAGGGTGAGTCCACCTCACACAGCCAGCACGTGAAGCACGCTTGCACACACAGCACAATGACAGGTTCACTGGTGACAGGCGTGAAGCGAGCTTTTCTACACACTGCACATTTTAACACTACAGTGCAGTACACCAGCAGGGAGCATCATTCTGCCTCACAGACAGAGAAGAGTTCAAAGCGATTCTTGTACATTCTCAAAAGATCTCTGCTATTTTCTTCTTGTAACATTTTCTGACAAATAATTTCACAGTTATTCCGCTTAGGAGAGACTTCCAAGGAAACCGGATTGAAACTGGAAATCAGTGTTATGTTTAATGAGGCCCAGAGGTTCATTAGTGCTCTTACCTGAGCCCCAGTGGGTTACGGGTGTCATGAGGGTCGCTCACATAGAGGCACCCTCAGGACAAGCTCCCAGCCTGCAGCCCTTATCTTCACCTGTTTGCATGTGATCAAAACAGGCCTCTAAACTACTGCTGGTTTTTACATTTGGACCTTTGCGATGCATGCTCTAATAAGGCTCCACGGCCGAAACGTTGCGTTTTCTTTCTTCTCTTTCCAGCGTGGGGTAAACGTAGTACTTATTCTCTAACAAAGCTGACAGATAGAAGCTGAGGATACTTTGTAAACAAAGCGCGTTTAAAAACCCTGCGCAAGAAAAGGACACATCTCCCCTCATCCCCGGACATCACCCTGCAGTCCCCTCAAGTTCCACCAGGGCAGGAGGACACGTCGCTCACAGAGGGAATGTTTTCACGCCGACTGTGCCCTTATTTGGTCTTGTCATGCAGATGCAGCTCAGGAGATCTATCTTTCAGCACAGCTGTGCAGCTCATTTCTCGCGGGGACGGAGATGTGGGTTGTGGTGAACGGGATTCGCCGCTCTGCCGCACAGGAAACGGGACAGTGGCGACGCGGACGCTCTGACAGGGCTCAGTCTGCCAGCGTGCTGCCTGACAGACACGAGACACAGCCGCTGGCTCACAGGGCCCTCTTGCCAGCATTATTATTATTATTATTATGCACAATCGCAGTGCGGTGGCTCTCTGGCTCAGGATCTGCGCCTGTGGCTGGAAGGCTACTCCATTGGGCCCCCTGAGCAAGGCCCTTCGCCCCAGCTGCTCCAGGGGCGCCGTATAAATGGCTGACCCTGCGCTCTGACCCCCAGCTTCTCTCCCTGTCTGTGTGTCTCATGGAGAGCAAGCTGGGGTCTGCGAAAAGACAAATTCCTAACGCAAGAAATTGTATATGGCCAATAAAGTGATCTTATTAAACAACTTTACTTTATAGAGCACCATTTATATTCACTCTACCAAAGTACCATACAGAAAACATGACAAATCAGCACAGGATGAAATGTTACACCAGACACCAGAATCCTGACTTTAAAAGCAGAGGCAACAGGTAGGTTTGAGGTGTGGTCTAGAGCCCGACAGAGACTCGCTCATCCTGATCTCCACGGGGAAGGTGTTAAGAGTTAAGAGTTAATTAAGAGTGCCAGCAACACATGGTTTTCTGACCTAGCGCTACAGTCCCGAACACTAGTAAGACGTCTGATTATCGGACAGAAACGACGGGCCCTGTGTACGCGGGTGTGGGGGTGACTAAAATCCTTCAGGGTCTCAAAGCCGAGGCCCCGGACGGGCGGCGGCGAGGAAGCCGGCGGGGGGAGCCGCGCGCCCCAGCGGCGGCCGGCCGATAACCCGCCCCGCGCGCCTTATCTGCGTGGGCCAGCGCTCCCGTCCCTCTGACAGCGTGGGGCCGATCCCAGCAGCCCCCTCCCGCGGGGGTATGTCGCAACAGGAGCGGGGCTCCACTTCCCAAAGCAAGTAGTGGAGAGCTGTTATCTGCCCCGTATTACACACACACACACGCACAAAATATTCATTTTCTAAATTCGTTCAGGGCTTTAAAATAGAGTGGAGTCTCTCACACATGATTGCAAACACAATGGCCACATGCTGAACATCTGTCAGGCTGCTGTGTCCCAGCTCCAAACCTCCTACAGTCCTTTTGCCTTTATGATATAGAAAAAGCTCCATTTTAAAAGCATTAAAGATGCAGAGCAGACGAATGGGTATGACATGGAGCTACCGTTACAGTGAGTGACTTCAAAGTCTTTAATGAAAAGGAGAATATACTGCATATTAATAATTACCCTTTACATTCGCATATTTGCCTTAAGTAAGTCCATGCAAGAGGTGAAATGCTAATAATAATAAAGTCAATAAATTCTTCAGTAACAGCGGTTTTATTAACATGGATGATCACTAAAGTTCATGACAAGCAATTTAATTATAAGAAAGATGCATGCACTTGATTGTTCAGTCTGTAAAATCAGCAGATTAGTCTCTGAAACAGGTGGTGTTGGAAAGGTCTTTTATCCCTACAGTCTGTTATTACTGGCATTGCAAGGTTTCCAATAGGTGTCAGCCTGATTAAGGCGGAGCACATTAGAAATACTGACCAGCCCTTAGATTGTATGACAAGAAAAAAGCAAACTTTTGTCAGATTTAAAAGTTATTTTTTCTTCCAACGGTGCAGGCAGAGACCTTTAAGGTCCGCTGTAGAGGACAAGCAGTGTCGTGACTGGCTGGTCAGGTCAGCAGGGACAGCTAAGCCTGAACTTTCAGGTGGAAAGTGTCTGCAAGTGTTTCAGCTCTTTGCCGTCCCACACGGACTCTCGATACGAATGTTATTACATATCGCCCCCTTGTGGACAAGTGAATAATCGCAGGCCGTGTTCAGGAAGATCCGCAGTTAAGCAAGACTTGCACCCCGAGAGCCGCCTAAACAGATTTGTGCTTTTGTGATATATATATATTTAAAAAAAGGCATGGATGAAAATACTGAGTTCTCACAGAAATGTCCACAGCTTTCCTCTGATGCACTCTTTGGGTGGTCTTATCTGCTGCTGAGCGACCACAGACACAAATTCGGGATGAACTGCTCCAACAAAGTCTCTCTCCTGTGGGCCAGGATGCTGTGAACCGAGTCTGATTCCCAGGTTCAAAGGTCTGCTTCTGCTGGTAAAGAAAACACTGTAGTCCGAACATCAAGTCTCCGGGCCATTCGTTCACTGTCACGTCGCCCGATCTTGTCAGAAGCTAGGCAAGGCTGGGCCTGGTCAGTGTGGGGTGGGAGACCTCCCAAGACAACGAGGTTTCTGCTGTAAGGGGCGTTGCTGCTGTAAGTGCTCTCTCCTCGGGACCAGAACTGGACGGGACCAGGATGAGAGCAGGGGTGTCAACACCGGTGTCCCAGGTAAGCTCCGCCCTGAGCTTGTGTATCGAATTAAACGGCTGAAGTGATGACTCGCCCCTCCCCCTGCCCTGCTGTGTAGTGAAGCTGCTGGTGCGTGATGGATGTCCCTCCTATCCACAAAGCACTTAGGGATTCTTTGGGATGAAAGGTGCTATATTAATGCACAGAATTACCACCACCAAAGGACCGCAAGTCATCAGTCTCTTTCCCTGCTCCCATTCCCTCCTCCTTCTCGTCTGCTTTTACCTTACTTTATAATTATTAACTATAAATACATGATAACGCAGTGATTCGGCACCCACGGGTGAGGGGGTGCCTGCGTGTGCGTGCCCTGCCCTGCAATAGGCTGGTATCCCGTCTGTGGTATAATCCTGACATTTACTCCCTGTCTCCTGGGTTAGGTTGGGATTTGCTTGTGGCTGGATGTGTTTGGCAGTTTTAACAGTCTCCTCTTCCCTCCCTTTGTAACTGCAGAATTCCCTTCTCCCGTCCTCTGCCCGCCTCCCTCTTTCCTCCCCTCTCTGCGTCTCCTCAGCTGCTCTCCCTCTCCCTCGTCATCTTAATCATGGTCTCCGGGGAGCGGTAGAGGAAGATGAGCTTGGCGAAGAGCTGCTCCTCCAGCTCGAGCTCGCCCGTCTCCCGCACCACGAAGATGTCCGTGCACAGCTTGAGCACGCGGTCCACGCAGGGCAGCTCCTCGAACATGATGGAGCGCGAGATCCCGTTGAAGAACTCCCGCACGAACTTCCCGATCACCAGCACCACGGACATGTACAGGCCCACAATGCTGCAGGGGAAAGACGAGGAAGCAGCAGGACGGAGGCAACCGATCGGGGAGAGAGGGGAAGGGGAGTTGCGAATGAAGGAACAGCCGGGACAGGAGAGCCGGAGGGTGAGAAGGAAGAACGGGCAAGAAAAGCAGGAAACAGAAGATTTGCAGGAGGGATGAAGAAAGAGAGGAAGAGTGAAGGATAAGAAAACTGGCAACACGTGACCTAACCTTTACGGCAAGCATCACCTGGACAAGTGGACTGAATCGATCTGACACGGTTTCGGAAGGGAAAGCAGCGGGCTGGCGTTTCTTACCCGTATCCTGCCAGGAAGCCCAGGCTGGAGGGGCTGACCTTGTCGTTGAAGACGACAATCTCAATGCTCTGGCAGCTGGCGGGCGCGCGGCCTGGCAGGCACTCCTGCACGACCCACCACTGCGGCACCTGCCCCCCCGGCGCGCTGGAGCTGGCCCGCCGCAGCCCGATCGCCACGGGCCGGAGCGCAGCCAGGGTCCGGAGCTCCTCGGTCCTGTTCGAGTGAGCTGCAGGGGGGCACACAGTGTCAGGGCAGGGGCCTGCGAGCCCCTGGGGCATACGAGTGGAGCTGCACAGCCCGGCAGAGGGACGCACCGTCACTCAGCACAGACCCTGAAACCCCTTGAGCAGCGCAAGAGCTCCGCGCTGCCAGGAGCAGAAACCAGAAGGAACACGCTCACTGCAACACAGGCTTGCAGCTGCCTAGATCCGATCGAGTGGCACTTCACCTGCAAATATGAGCTGCACCGTTTGCAGTGAGCAGCACTTTAACTGCGAGACAGAACTTCCTGAGACACATGGTACTAGCTGTATTTACAGAATGGCATTCACAGCCTTTTGCTCAGATAACACATTTTGCTGCTCTTTTCTGTTACGGAATAATTCCAAAACTATGCTGAGGCGAGATCCCAAAACTCAGTTTTCTAGTATTGGACAGGCAAGGCAGTACTGCTAGTTCTCTGTGAAAGTTAACTCCGTTTGATTAATGTAAGAGTTTTATCTGGGTCCAGTCTTTTGTCCATACTAAATGGAACGTTTGACCCACACGACAAACAATAATTTCAAGCTCTTAAATGTAATTGAAGCCGACAGAGGTCTCTTATACCTGGCCAGTGGAGAGCCCTCATTCTGAATTGGACATGGAATCTACAATTGCCTGAGAAGCCTAGAGCCTTTGATTAGGTCAAGGGCATAATGCAGAAGGAGACTCACCTATGTCCAGCCGGTGTGCGATCTTGGATTCTGGGCCCGATGGAGCCCGGATGTATTTAGGCAGCAGGGACTTGATGATCCTGAGCGGAGAAAACACCGTAATTCAGCACCACTGTCCCCTACCGATTCATGCCATTGTCTTCACTGAGGTTCAGATCAAGAACAGCTTTGAGGGGGCGGTATAACGAGGGTCACATGTGCTTTGGGTGCAAATCACGTTCTGGACGAAACTGCTGCCGGCAGGAGAGGGCGGCACAGTAAAGGGGGACTACTGTTGTCAGGTTCCAGCCACCCTGACAAATTGCATCGTCAATTGCAGAACAGATTCGTTCATTTTGCATTTGAATCAACAAAAACCTAGAGAACACAATGATTTAATAACAGAAGCCAAATCTGCCAAGTGAAAGGTCTGCTACCATGTGGCAGAGGAGCATCTTTTGTTGGTAAACATGCGACGGATGCACGTTTCCTATGAAGTCAACATACGACGCACGGAGCAGGTAGTTTGCTTCTGTCTACCCAAAGAGGTGTGGGGACTCACACAGGCTGGCCACGTGTCCCGCGCAGCATGTGCACGAGCTCGTCCCTCATCCTCTGGTCCTCGTACTTCACGGTGTGCTCCCCAGCGGTCTGTGCGTTCATCACCAGCGAGGCGTTTCTGCGCACACCGACAGGGCAGAAACTCACCGACGCAGACAGAAGGACGCACACGGGCAAGCCCATGCCTGATCCTCAAAACGTGATTGTAAATGATAACTAAGTAAAGTAAAGAAGGCTGTGGAGTCTTCTTCAGGTGGGTGGCTTCTTCTTACACTGCACAGTCGAAACGTTGTGTTTCTTTTCTTCTCTTTTCAGCAGGGAATAAACCTTTACTTATTCTTTTGCAGCCCTGATTAACCATGTTATTTACAATCACTGTTTGAGAATCAAGTGTGCGAATTCCTACGCATGCTGACGCAGATACCTGCTTGAACCAATCAGGGCACAGCCCTCGCTCTGTCCTCACAGAGTGAGCTGTCTCCATACCTGAGCAGCGTCCAGCGTAGGGTGACGTAAATGTGGGAGGCGTTGCTGAGCTCCTGGATCATGGCCTCTCGGCTGGCAGGACTGATGCCCCACAGCAGGCTGGCGTCACTCTTGATCTTTGCAGTGACGATGTCCTCCGGCAGGTAGTTCACAATGAACTGCATGGCCAGCTGCCAGGGAAGAGAGAGAGAGAGGCAGAGGGAGACACGAGATGGAGTGATGATGAAGGTGCTGTCGGGCCGGACCGGAGGAGCCCTGCACTGGAACACAGGACCACCAGTGCTGCCATTTCACTGGCTGAGGAACTGAGCGTTGTGGGACACCAGTCTGTTGCCACGGTAACAGACTCGGATCAGTACCAGGCCCAAGCCAACTGAGTTTTTCTGACTCCACTTCTGAAAAACTAACCTTTAGATGACCAATAGACCATATTAGGGGGGAAAGTTATTTTAATAAAGTAATCCATTTGGCAGTAGAAGATACTTCTAACATAAGGGATAATTTAATACAATCAAAAAAGTTTGGGAAAATAATTTTGAAAAGCAACCCTATGTTATTATGTACAGTAATTTTTAAAGTAATGCATTACCTCTTAAATGCAACTTCTTATTAAATTAAAAAGTAATCTCTTACACATGTAATTGTAATGGATTGCTTTTTTAACATCATTCTTCCCCGACACTGCCTACAGGTTTCTACAGGAAATTGGGACATTTCCAGAGAAACCTTTATGGTATGGTCATCAGGGTTTCCACTCCACCCAAGTGGATCTCTGATGTGTTCTGATTTGTGGATTTTTACAGTGTCGGAAGGGAAGAAGGGTTACAAACGAGGGACACACATCACGTCTCCAGCCGTAAGCGTGGCTGAGGGGCGGGAGACGGACGTGAAGTAAGGACAGTGGGGAGAGAAGCTCTTACCGGATGCGTGGCGAACTGCTGGGTCAGGTGGTTGTACGCAGACTGAGAAAAGGGCACAAGATTCTGCTCCTGTGCGCTCATCGTGAACAGGGGCTGAGAGGAGAAACACAGACAGGACATCCCCTCTCACTGAGACATCAGCACCTGCTCTGTGTCATTGTGGAAAGTGTTAATGCGCAACATTCAATCATCGACCGGCTCTTGTTATTTTCATTTTACTAAAACTCAGGAGAGGAAAACTAACTAACTAGGAAAAGCGGGAAAGAGTGCAAGGATAAGAAAGACAATAACGATGGGGAAGTCCATACCTCATACCCCCCTATGCTGAGCTGAATGGAGACGTCCAGCGGCTGATTGGTCACTCCAGCCACGGACTTGACCAGTGACATGAAGAGCAGGGGGAACCAGACAATGCAGATGAGAGCGAAGATGATCAGGCCCCCCATGCCATATTTCACCACGCTCTTCTTCTTCTGCCCCGAGGGCTGTGGGTATTTCTGCACAGGGAACACCGACGTCACTGAGTGAGAAACCACCGGATAAGCCAGCTGCTGCTGTTTCGCTGCAAGGCCAGGGAGCAGGCTCCCGGGGGGAACAAGCCACGGACGTTTCTGGATCAGGCGCGGACTGTGACTGTGACACCCGCACCCCGTCAGGGAGGCGTGCAGGAATGCCTTCACAACTGCATGTTGGCATGTAGCTTTCTATCCAAAAGGATCCCAAAGCGCTCCATGTGTAGGGAGGCACCCACTTCACCCACCACTGAAGAGAAGCCATCTGCATGACGACATTCTACACCAGCAGCTCTGCTCATGTGTGGAGTAGTGAGAAAACTACAACACCAGTAACTTCCTGCTCTTATTAATAATTCCAAGGGATCATTAATGACCTCAGTTTAAGGTCATCCCTAGGACAGCACCCCCTACAGCTCTGCTTTCCTAATCACTACACTGAGAAACTACTCTGGAATTCCTAGTCTGGTAAGAAGAGCGCCACCTACTGGTCTACTAACATCACTTACGGCAGCAGCTTGGTTTTCATTTGAGGTCTTCCAACCCAGTTCCGACCAAGCCCAGCCTTGCTGATCTTCTAAGAGATCAGACTACAAGGTGGCAACCCAGTAAAAAGTCAGTTATCTGACAATGCATGTTTACAGGGATGTGTGTGCGTTGTTTTCATTGACAAGGGGCTGCTTGATTCATTCTATACTGATGTTGGGACAGAAGAAGTTTAAGAAGGAAAGTGTGAGCTAGCGTAGGTAAAGTAAAGGACTATTCCCTGCTGAAAACGTTTAGGCTGTGGAGTCTTCTTGGGGTCCTGAAGAAAGCTCCACAGCCGAAACGTTGTGTTTCTTTTCTTCTCTTTTCAGCATGGAGATAAACCTTTACTTGTTCCCGCCGTTGGAAGTGACAGCAAATTTTTAAAAAAAGTCTCTGCCACCTCAGGGACCGGCAAGAGAAAAGCCAGCAGACGAAAGCTTGGGCGTCACGGCACCCTCCTACCTTCTCGGACTCCCTCCAGCACTTGAGGATGAAGATGTTGGCGTAAATGTCCTCCACACAGATCCAGCTGGACAGGCTGAGCGTGGTGTCGGTCCAGACCCAGTCCATCACCGCGCGCAGCTCCGTCAGGAAGGGCACCAGCCGGAACCTGTCCGGAACAAGTCACGGGATGACCCTCAGTGCAGCAGAGCCATGTTTTTCCACAGGTCGACTACTCTGATCGATGGCTGCTACCCGTGCCATCGGTTTCCCAGATTCTTACAAGACGATCAGTATGCACGCAGAAAAAGGAGCAACCCCAGGCCAGGGATGGTCATTCTTTACCACTTCAAAGTAAAAAGATCTATAATAGCCTTGCATATTGCCTGCAGAATTCAGTTTTAATTACCTGATCTCTTTTACAATAAAACACAACCAAACCAGGCTTTTCCGGAGTTATTCCAGCTGACATTTACCAGGGGGTGTGGCCAGGGAGTTCTTGTTTTTGAACCCCTTCAAGAATGAAAGTTTTTTGGGACAGCAGCACACCCCACACTTTCCTGCCTCCCTCATGCAGTCCAAGGGAGTTCTGGGTGGAAGTGAGAGTGAGATCTCTCCCCGGGACAGAGCCCCGCCCGCACTCACCCCTGAAACAGGAAGAGGTTGAGGCAGTTGTAGCGCTTGGTCAGGAAGTTGCCGAGCACGCGGTTCGGGTAGCCACACTTTATCTGGTAAGCAGAGAGCCCGAAGTACACGCACTTCACGAAGTACCACAGCTGGGCCACCTGGTTCCTGTTGAACCTCCTGTTAAAATGAAATGAAACGAAACTGGAACAATCAGGACACCCCCCGCGGGAAGGACTGCTGCCGCTGCTCGGCGGATTCTTAACCGCTTCGCCTGGGTCGCATCTATTTTCTGGCGACATCTTTTGAGAAAACCGAATCCAGGTGCAGAAGCGCTGAAGCCCACTGAGAGCTCAAGAACCTGGTTTTCCCAACGTTCAGCAGCCCGTCGTCCCCCTTCCCTTCTCGGAACGACCGGTGGAGACCTGCCGCTGTGAGCTGGAGAAGGGTAGTGGGGTGGTGGGGAGGGGTCGGGGGGTGGGGTGGAAGTGGGGGAGGGGGGGCGCACCTCTCTGTGACCCCAGGAAGGATGAAGAACATCCAGAAATGGATCCCGAAGACCAGCACCACCTGGAACACACACTTTCCCATCAGGGTTTTGCGCAGGTACAGGGCCCGGTCCACTACCATGGTGCCAAACTGGATCAGCAGCATCACCAGGAAGGCCTCGGGGACCTGGTCCTCTGACAGAGACTCCGTGATGTCAGCTGCAGCGCTGTGCTTCTGCGGGAACCGGACAGGCAGGCATTACGATTGGATGCCAACAGGCAGTTCTGAATTATTCTTGAATCCTTATTAAGCTGTTGCATTGTCATAGCTCATACCCATCAAATCTAGCTGATGACTCTTTTCCAGGAGTTCCTCATCAATAACGTTCTATTCTACAGAATACAGACCCGTGAGATCACAAGCCACTGAAACTGACAAAGAGCCATGCTTGAACCCAAAGTTAAGTCTGGTTGTTGGTTCAGCTGAAGTTTGCAAGACAGCTCAAGGAGACATCTGCCGCTCTGTGTGCGTCCTGCTTTAAAAGTACATCCGCATCTGTACTTACTCCAAAGGCCCAGTAACCAAAAATGATGATGATAAAGTTGACGACATCAATCAGGAACATAAGGGCATACACATCGCACACGGGGCTGTACTCAGGGTGGATGATGTCATAGAAGAACTGCCTGACAGGCAGGTAGATTTGGAGAGCTCTGCGGACAGACAGAGATCAATGTTACAGTCCTGTTTGTTACTGATCACCCAGCTGCTCAGCTCCACTCTATCTCTGTCTCTGTCTCTACCTGGCCTGTTGCATTTCAATCAGTTCAGCCACCAGGCAGACCTGCTCACTCTGAGAGGCACCTTCATGGGGAAGAAGGAACCCCACCTTTGACAAGAGTTCTCATGTGGCAGGTTTTCCTCTGTAATGACTGGAAATGTGCCCATGTCCTTCCTCCCAGTGAGCACTGCAAGCTGGGCAGAACAGCCGTTTCTGAAAAGGTCGTGTTAAACAAAGCCTGAGATGGACTAAGCACCAGAGTTACATTAATCAGTCTTGCAAGTGCATTCTGTAGTAGGATCCACGATTTAACAGGACATTAAAAAATGAATGAAAATGTGCAAGGTGATGTGGTACCGGAGAAAAAAAAGAAAAGTATTTTCCCCCACCTTTTTGTGTTCATTCTTTTGATATTTCAGTTCTTGCCCTAGCGTTTTCAGTCTGTTACTCTTCCTACTTTTTTACTATTAGTGTTCACTGTGTTGGTTAAGCCAAATAAAAAGGGACTCAGTATGTTTTGGGATTTCTTGAATCAGACTATGACCATAGTTTCTGCAACAAGCATTTGTTTTAATTGAAACTGACCTATAGGTGGCATCATGATAGGAATGCCAGACACTGCACAAACAAAGTGAAGGAAATGTTGCATGTCTGAAATTTCACGTGTCCATTACAGTTAAATAGAGTCACCTAGAACTCACAGGAAGGCTCGAAAGCAGTAAAATTGCTTCTAGTTTCCATTTGTAATTGAACAACAAACACGTGCAAGCAACTGTTAACATGTTACAAAAAAAGAAAAGTAATACAGTTTTCATCATCCAAGAAGAACAATGCCAGATTTAGCTTTGTGTGATGGCCATATCATCACTTGTTTCACACAGCACTGGAGCTATCATTGAGGAGGCCACCATGGGTCAGGGGTCAAGGGTCAGGGGTCAGGGGTTGGGAAGTCTGTTCTTACACTTCCACTGCCTTGGCTTTGAACTCCAACATTTTCTCCCGAAACTTCTCCCTGATAATGTGCTTCCGGGTTTGGGGCACTTTTGAGTGATGTCTCTTCTTTGACTCCCGTTTCGGGGGCTCCAGAATCCCTGTGGGAAACAACAGATACCATAGTAAGCTCTTCCGGAAAATATCACAGCAATCATGTTACGATTCATTCAATCTGATTAAATCTGTGTGTCTTGCTACATGATTCTGATCTATGAGATTCTGTCATTGGAAGTTTGAAAACTCACTCTGGGGGTTTACACTCAAGGGATGACCTCCTCAGTAACGTAGTTGAAATAAAGTTTTTTTATTGTGTTTTGAAATCTGGACACATTCATAGGCCTTATAAAGTTTTTTGCTCCACGTTAAGATTCATGTGGTGTTGGAGAAAATTGTGGAGAGTTCCTTGGACTGCACGAAATCAAAGATCAAATCAGTCCATACTCAAGGAAATAAACACTGTTCACTGGAAGGACTGATAGTGACACTAAAACTCAAATACTTTGCCCATACAAATGCGAAGACAGGGTTCACTGGAGAAGACTGTGATGTTGAGAAAGATTGAAGGGAGAAGAAGAAGGGGCGGCAGAGGTCAAGATGGATAGATAGTATTACTGAAGTGATGAAAATGAGTTTGCAAGAGCCCAGAGAAGCAGGTGTTGACAGACAGGTCTGGCACGCTCCAGTCCACGAGGTCACGAACTCGACTAAACGACCAAACACACACAAGAGTCAAAGTGTTCCCAACGCAGGAAATACCCATAGAGATCCGAAAACGAAACAAAAGTTCTCTAAACATAACGGCCAAGAGGAACTTGGCACTGGCATATGTTTTTACTTTTCCAATGAGGAAACAAAAAAAACCCACGTGCTAGAGCGCGGCGGGACTTGTGTGGGCAACGCACCAGTGCCGCCGGTGCTGTCCGCTGCTCTCCGCCTGCGGAACAGGGAGCCGCTGGAGCTCTGCAGGGGCAGGAAGGGCAGCCTGCGTCCTCTCTGGGCCTCTCGCTCTCCCGAGCCCCGCTGCCCTTGCTTGTCCTCTCGCTCCCCCGTGCTGCCTCGCTTCTTCTGCGCCTTCTTCTTCAGCTTCTTGAAGAAGTCCGGCATCTCCACCTCCTTGATGTCCCACAGCCCGTGACACTGCGGGGGGACACGGGGACACCTCGCCTGAATCTCGGCCTGGCGGCTCTCGGGCCTCTTCGAATCTTCACCGAAACAGCCCCTCACTCCCTACAGGCGGTGCACGTGCGAGCACCCGGTTTAAACCACCAGACGAGATCCCAAAGGGCTGCTCGCACATCAGGAGAAAACACGCTGAAGGTCTTCCTGAAGGCTTTCGCACTGGGATGTCACACAGCAGCTCGAGCATGCGTTAGCAAAAAGAAAATGGACTGCCGGGCAGGAAACCAAGCCTTCGATCCATTACGACTGACAGCCTTAAATTTCTGCGACACCTCTGTTGTAATCAACGTTTAATGTTCAGAATATTAACAGCCCTGTTTGATTAGTGCAGAATGTTCATCAGCCAGCTGCTGAATGTATTTATACAAGGTGCACACAAACAGCTGTACACAGGGCAGGGGCAGTCAGATACTAAACCTTCTATGGGATTAATCCAGCACAACAAGAAACGGCTCACATGATTAGCTCATAACTAGATCTACAATTTAATTAAGTGGCTGGTTGTCCAGAAGGCCTGTTCTGCAATGTATTAAGTAGGTTTGGTATTCTGAGGGCCCCTGGCCCGAGGCTGCAGGGGCCCAGTCGGAGCCCGACCGCCGTACCTTGAGGATTGACCTGTGAAAGAACAAGGCGAGCAGCTGCACCAGGTCAAAGTGCACGTAGCCGTCTTTCTTCTCCACCCCGATGATGTTGGGCAGAGCGAAGGGGCGCT
This sequence comes from Atractosteus spatula, assembly GCF_055471065.1. Taxonomy (NCBI): domain Eukaryota; kingdom Metazoa; phylum Chordata; class Actinopteri; order Semionotiformes; family Lepisosteidae; genus Atractosteus; species Atractosteus spatula. The sequence goes on from NC_142724.1 coordinate 3,004,927, forward strand.
CCGCGTTGATCCCCCGATACGCAGAGGTGGTCCATGGGAAGAAGCCGAACTGGAAGAGGTACTTGACAACCACAGTGATCTACGAGAGAGAGATAGTAAAACACAGAGACAGGCCAAGGAGACCAAGCAGAGCCGACACCCTACAGATCCGGCCCCCTCCGGATTCCGACTGGAGCCTCCGGAGAGGTGCATCCCTCTACCTCTGGCTTTGCCGGGAGGGCGTGTCCTCGCACCATTTTAGTCAAAATCGTTATTAATACATGCCCGTGCTCTTCACCAATCTCGTGGGGTGTCCTTTTAGTTTGCAAAGGGGCTTAGCATCCCACTCTTTAAGTTGGAGGTCAGGGAAAATTGAAATTAGGGCAAGAATAGCATGAGGTTAGGGTTCCATGTTGGAAAAGAAGGGTTACAGCTGTAATTAAGTGTCTGCATCATGTTAAGGCACGGCTTAGGAGAAAGTTACCCTTAAAACTGACCTCTAGACTCAAAACCTTCTTTGTTAGAAGGACCTTCAGTTAACTGGTCCTGTTGTTTACCCCTCTGCTCCTACTGTATTCAGTACCCCCATCTATTGTCTCCTCTCATTGTGTGTTTTTTTATTGTTATTGTTCTTTAAAGCGCTTAGAGAAGCCACCTTTTAAAGGTGCTATATAAGGTTTATTATTATTAAGTCCTGGGCTATATTTAAAATGTGGCTTGAAGCAGATTAGAGGTTGCCTGCTTGACTGGGGTTCTGCTCAGGCCTCGGTGCTCTGAGCATGGTTGCACGGTTTTGGTTTGGGTCGAAGGGCGGGAGTATCACCTCGGTGTAGATGATGGCTGTCATCCAGAAGCGCTTGGTGGGGCGCGGCACGGACAGCATGGCCCAGAGGAAGATGAGGACGGGCAAAACCAGCGTGAGGAGGGAGGCTGACACCATGTGGTTGAGGATGATGACGAAGTAGCACAGCATCTCCGACTTGGAGACCATGGTGCGGTAGAGAGCGAAGAGCAGCCGCAGGTGCCTTGGAAGAGACTGGAAAAACCTCTCCGACTCCTCGATCTCCTCGTTCTCAAACATCCTGCAGGGGGCCCAACAGCAAGGAGAGGAGCAGAGTCAGAGAGAGCTGGGGGGGGCTGTGGATGGAGAGGAATATCCATAATGCTCTGAAAGCATCGTTCCGTCTCAGGTTACTTCATCAAGCACAACTGCATGCAACAAGCAAAATATGCAAGAACAACTTAGTTTAGACGTCATTTTGCAGTGCGCGAGGTTTTGTGCAGGTTGTCCTTATTATTAGTATTATTCCGTTGCAAATTCTGAATAGGCAGGCAGAAAGACATGGTCCCGTGGCTGGACAGTTCTGCACTGACTTGTTGAGCAGCAGCTCGCTTGCGGTAAGAGTGCGCGTCTCCTGGGTGAGGGGCCTGGGCTCCTCTGGGTCCTCTGTCTCATCCAGGAGGTTCCTACTGTCCAGGGAAGCCCGGGAGGAGGTGAAGGGACGCTTCAACGTTTCATCCTCCTTGCACTCCTCTTCCTCTTGCCCTTCCCTCCTTTCGACTTCTTCTTCTCCTGCTTTCTCAGCGATGACGTTCACAGAGGAGCTGAAGCATACGAGAGTAAGGAAGGGGGAAACAAAGGGGTTGTGAGGGTGTGGAGACAGCGTCTCAATCCACAGGCAAGAAACGGAGGACAAGGGGAAGAGCTCCCAGGAATGGAACAAAGCAACAGGAGATGGAGAAAGAAAAGGGAGTGAGGATCAGAAGAGCAGGCAAGCAGGGTGAGCATGTCCAACAGCTGAACTGAAAGAGTGTGCAGCCTATGGGGCTGTAGACCACAGGCAGCTCTTCACCTGACTGCTGCTCCTCCAGAATCCAGGCTCCTCCTGTGGTCTCGAAGCCGGGGTCCGACAGTCAGTCTTGTGAGTAAAAAGGGGAGAAAAGGCTCACCTGTCTGCAGGACTGTCGTCATCGATCGAAGGGAGGTCGATGTTGGCGGTTCTGAGGAGTCTCCTGCGGAGCTGGTCCCCAGTAGATGTGGGGGGCTGGGAGGCAGGCAGCTCTTCGTCCAGATCCTCCTGCGTGGGCTGGCGCGAGCCCAGCATGGTCTCGTCCGTCAGGCAGCTGGGAAATGACACAGCGTCAAGCTGAGGCAGTACCCGAGGGCCTGTAGCACGGATCCCAGGACCTGTTTCTTGCTCAGGTCTCAGCTTCTAAAACATCACAGTTTTCTTGGGGGACTAACAGAACATAATGAGTAATAAAGGAAGAACACAGCAAAGGAATATTAACTATTAATTTGTTGAATCCTGTTCCAACAACATTTGAAAATGGCATGAAGATGGTGGAAGGTACTGAAAGCTTATTCAAACGGATTACAGAGTGTCATTATATGAAATGAACTGTCTCCAGGAAAATCATCAAATTAATGTTACATGCAGGGTATTGTAAACAGTACATCAGAATGACACAGCCAAGTTAACAAAGAGTGACAAGTTAACCAAAACACAAACCACAAGAATTATCAATGCTTGAAATGCAAATTAGATTACACGATTTAGGGAATTGTGTTTTTCTGGGGGAGGGGGGGTGTTATAGGATGAAGACGGAGATGATGAAGATGAAGACATGACAACCTGGAGAAGCTGCTGTTCCAGGAGAGCTTGGAGTCCGAGCTGCGCAGCTGGGCGTAGCCACGGGGCATGGCGGCCAGGGGGTTCTCCTTGCCCTGACCCCCCAGAGATGCCAGGGTGGACTGCCTGGACAGTCGGCTCTGGTAAAACCGCTTTATCGTGCCTTGGGACGCCTCCTTTCCCTGGCAGGGAAAGACCAGAAAGGGCTAGAGCACGAGGACTCAACACAGAGCAGCCTGTACCTGCATCGCTGACGCATTCCTTCCTATCACTTCCAGCTACTCCAACGACTAAGCTGCCACTAACCACTATTACACATGGGTCCAGAACGGAAATATTCTAGGTGCAAACAAGGCTACATATTAAGGTATTTCACAACACATACTATAGTAATGAGGATATTCATCAGAGGAGATACCAGTATGCACTCAAGGGCAGGAGAGTAGTTGGGTTCGACAAAATAATAGAGGGGAGCCCAGAGGCAATTGTGTAATCCCCACGATTAATTGACAGTTTTGGTAGTTCCTTTGCTGTCAGGCAAGGGAGACGTGTTCTTTCACTCTTTCTGGGGGTGGAGAGGAGGGTAAGGGACATTTTGGAGGAGGCCAGAGAGAAGATTATCCTGTCACCCTTCCCCACCCCTTGGCACTGCCGATGCTATTGAACTGCACTGTTATTGACAGGATCGTTGCGTGAATGAAGTCATGACTTGATCACAGGCGGTTGTAAATATATCACCACACCTTCTTCAGCTCCTGGCTCAGCAGGGCTCTCTCAAAGCGCAGCACCTTGGAGATGTCCAGGTTGTCCTTGCAGAGGGAGTTGAGCCCATCAGCGAGGTCCTCGATGAGGGCAGAAATGAAGACCCAGGCGAACCTGACTGAGTCGATGAAACGCGTAAACCTGCTGTCTGCGAGGAGAAATCAGGGAGAAATCGGGCACTGAATCACAGGATAAGAACTGTATTAATTTTAAGAACAAAACAAGCCTTTTTTGTAGGTTTAGGATTTTCAGGTGAACTGACAGCTCTCTCCCCATTCCGGAAAAACAGGAAGGAAACTGAGATTTCATAAATCTACAAAGTCTACAAAGGAGCATGCAATGTTTCACAGAAAATGTCGTTTTTATTCTTGTGAATCCCAGCAATTATTTACAATGAATATCGTTTTTTGTTTGTTGATGTCAGTCACATAACCATGTGCCATCTTCATAAAAGATAAAATGCTGAAATAAATCCTGCACCAGAAAGGACCAAGGAAATGTCTGATTAGTGTTTATTCAAAGGTATAACCACCACCTACCCTTCTCTCCACCTGTCTCTTCCTCTGTGCTGTCCAGGTCCAGTTCGTCCTCAGTGGACTCTGTCCTGTCGATGCCTGGGGAGTTATGTAGAGAAGGAAAATGGTTCTGGTACAGGGAGCAGTGACGAATACACCAAGGCACGTACAGTACAGTGCACTGAGATCTACACAGATGAAGAGAGCCACATGGGGAGATAAATGCTAAATGTCTCACTCAGTGAACAGTGGCTACTTACAGTGTTCAGACCTGACCAAACACAAAAGAGATTCACAGCTCCTTGACACACCTGAGACCCTCACCAATCACTTGACAGGGAGTCCAACATCTGGCCCATCAGAACACACAGATGCCCTCTTACCCTGCTGTCTGTGCAGCTCCTGCCTGGCTCTCTTCCTCTCCTCCCTCCTCAGCATGGACTCCTCTTTCTCACGCCCCTTCAGGGCAGCCTTCGAGCTGGTCACCCAGGCCTCATACGCCAGCTGCAGAAGGCAAGGTCACAGATCCAGGCTGGCCTGTCAGCTGAACTACGCTGGCATTTATACCAATGGAAATACAGTTTGATTCCTTGCGGTTTCCCTGCAAAGCAATGGGCCCGGAGGATTGCAATACAGAAACCCCTAATGCTGTTCCACCCCAGCTGTACCTACTGCCCGCTGTACAGATCCCACTGCAGGAGTCCAGCGACATGGTTATCTTACTGCCTGTGAGCGAGCAAGCAGTGCTGCAGCAGGAAATTTTGGTCTTACTAAGTCCGGATTCCAGAAACACGTAACAACTACGTGTCGTTAATACGAGATTCAAATTCAAAACAAGTCGTTCCCATAAATCCGCCTTTCCCTCTTCGTCTGTGCTGTTCACTACTGCTGTTGGACTCATGATAAAATGCCTGGAACTCTTCAGTTAGCGATGAGCTCCTAGTTCCATTAATAAAGGTTTTGTTAAAGAGTTTAAAAGAAATCATGACACCTGGTCACCGTGCGCAAGACTGTGGGAGATGTTCATAGAGTGTTTACCACTATGCTGAGTTTTTTCTTAGTAAGTAAAAAATACAAAAAACATATATAAAGGGTCTCATACAACCTTCAGTCTCCTACCATGAGAGCTCCCTCAGGCAGTTTAAAATGTGTCTGTCTGAAACAATAAGGGTGGTCATGAGTGCTGAAATGTTTGTCCTTACTTACCCTCTGGAATAAAAGAGACAAAATGAATATGCCTATTGTGTGTGGAGACATCCATATATTCACTTGAGACCAGTGCAAGGGATGCATAAGTGGTTGCCAGCTCTTCTGCTCATCTCTTCCTCACCTGAAAAGCTGTTTTCTTCTTTGCAGGGGCTTCCTCCTCCTTCTCCTCCAGCTCTTCCTCTTCCTCCTCGCTGTCAGACTCGAACAGGTAGTAGCTGCCGCTGCGCACCACTGTGGACCGCACGCACACACAGAAACAGCATCAGCCCACAGCCCGGTCCAGCAACACGGGCGGGCATCACTGCTCTCATGCACGTGAAGGCATTGTCATTCAGAATGAGACAGCCCTTAGAAAATCAGGCACATTAACCCTGGACACACCTAGTCAAAATAAAAAGAGGTAATGCACAAGCTTCACATTCTGGAAATTAGATGATGCACAAAATCAATCAGGTCAATATTTTAAAAGAACCATCTGTTATCATAATAAGTTATCTAATTTAGCTAAACTTGCTTTTACCCGATTAGACACTAAAAACACAGTTCAGTAGTTTCAGTGTAATAAAGACAGCAGAACTCTTTCTCTGCTTGTTCATGTTCGAAAGCCTTTCAACCTTTCAAGCAGCAACCAATTATACAGCGCCTTTCATGCCAAGATGCTTCTCATCCAGTCTGTGTTTTTTTTTTCTTCAAAACGGATGCAGGTATTAGAAGCCTTTCAGAAAAAAGCACACAAGGCTCTTCCAGCCTTCCAGCACACACACAAGAAAATGAAGTAAACATTCAGCAACGTCTGACGCTCAGAGTTGGGATCCTGCAGTCGTTACTAAGAGAGGGGTCCAAGTGAGGCCAGGGTCATGCAAGCGCCACCAGGCCGAGCGCAGAATCCGTCCACGTATTGGTGCTTGGCAACCGGCACAGCAGCAAGCAGCCAGGCAGCGGGCGAGGTGCGAAGAGCACAACACAGAACTTACTGGACGTGTGAGTCACCCACGGCTGCCACCATTTCTTTCTATCACTTTTGTCCCCCTTTTCACTCCCACCTGCAAAATATGTCCTTTACTGCAAAAGAAGAGGCTGGATAGTTTGTCGAATGCACTGGGTGCCCATGGGACAGGCCGTGATTGCTACACCCCTCAGTGTTTGGCCCAGTCAAAACAGCTTGCCCAGCATGGGTCAGTCTCTGCCTGACTACAGTTCAGGGTGTTGCAATGACCTCTCACTTCCCCTGTCGCTAAGTCAATCGAATATATTTCACAGAAAGCGTTCAGGAGTCTGCTCTTAGCCAAGGATCAGGAAGTGTGCCAGTGCCCGAAAACCACGTCACTGACAAACTGGGTATCTAAACCCAGTGGTGGCACATTTTCCTGCGATTATAGTGCATGCAGGCTGAGTGGGAAAGGTTTCATTTGGTTCCCAAGAGCTGTGGCGGGTCTGTATATCCTCACAGTGAATAAGCCAGGTTTCAGAGCTTTGCGAGGGGTGCGAAACCATGGGGACACCTGGAAGACAGACTCAGGAAACTCTTACCTGGCCAGGTCTGTCTCTCACCACAGGCCAGGGGCACACAGCTCTGGTCTCCAGGCCTCTACCCTGAGCTCCTAATTTCTCACCGAACTAAGTATTTGTTTTAAATTCTCCAGCTTTACCATTTTCTCAAGATGCAAGAGGAAGGTGGTTTAGAGACACAGTGGCCTGCTCTTGAAGACCAGAGGCTTGCACCCCTGCCCTGGGTCATGGTAGACGTGACTCATACCTTTCAGTGTTTCCCCAAACAGATTCTCCACGGCTTTTTAACAAGAAACCCAAAGAGGAGGATACCCTGAGAGTCCCGATCCTCTTCCACGTCCGCATCCCCCTGCACGGCTGGTGCTCCCTCTCCCCCCTCGAACCTCCTCTGCTTGGATTTAATCTTTTCCATCCTGGGGGGAAGGAGGAGAATCGGGGAGAGAAAGCTGTCAGGGCATCGCGCAGCATCATGCTGCTTCCAAACTGGGTGCAGCACTGGAGAAGAGCATGACAGAACAGCAGAAACACAGCCTGCTCTGTCTCCTTCAGCCTTCGAGCACGCGCACACACACACACACACACACACACACACACACACACAGTACAAAGCACTTCAGTGCACCAGAAATGATCATTTTGGTTTGCGGACCCAGCAGGCAGCCCCTCAGTGAGCAGGAAGGACTTTCTTACTGTTTCTTCAGCATCTCAACAGATTTCTTCTCCTGCTCCAGTCGTGCCGCAACCTGCTTCTTCACTTTGGCCTCGAACAGCTCTGCGCCCCTGTCGGGGGTGAGAGGGACACCACTGAACCACTGAGGGTCTCATCGAAGGCTTGAGCCAGCCCAGTTTGTGCCATTGATTAACCCTGGGATTCCCCATTGCTGATACTGTATGCCACAACCATAGAATAACCATCTTGTTACAAACTGCTGCGTCTCTACGGCTGCTGTGTCACATCCGTACGACTGAAGGTGTGTGCTTTTTATCTCAAAGGATAAAGGATCTGATGAGATCAGGCGGAGGGCGTCAGGTGGTAATTTTGCTGTCAAGAAAGCAGGCCCCTTAGAAATAGGTGGACTGCCGCAGTTCTAAGGGAAACATTGAAAGTTATGAACCACATCTACCATGACCTAGGGCAGGGTGCAACCCTCCAGTCTTCAAGAGCAGCCACAGCATGATGTGCAATGGAACAGAAGTTATGTTTAGGCTTCCCAGTTAGTGTTATTGGTGTTCTATGTAGCAGTGTTACTAGTGTTACGGGTGTTCTGTGAAGTAGTGTTACTAGTGTTACGAGTGTTCTGTGTAGTAGTGTTACCAGTGTTACGGGTGTTCTGTGTAGTAGTGTTACTAGTGTTACGAGTGTTCTGTGTAGTAGTGTTACCAGTGTCACGGGTGTTCTGTGTAGTAGTGTTACTAGTGTTACGAGTGTTCTGTGTAGTAGTGTTACTAGTGTTACGAGTGTTCTGTGTAGTAGTGTTACTAGTGTTACGGGTGTTCTGTGTAGTAGTGTTACTAGTGTTACGGGTGTTCTGTGTAGCAGTGTTACTAGTGTTACGGGTGGTCTGCACTGGCAGTCTGGATATGATGCACTGTAAGTGACGCCCAGCACATGAAACACATGAGGATGACATTCCTGTCCATGCTTTATCAGTGCCTTGCCCCATCTCGAATACACAGCCCTTTGAGTCACAATGGCAGAGCTCCAGCTGCAGTCACAATGATGAATTGAGCCTAATCTATGCCACAGGCTGGTGCACTACGGGCCCTATCGGTCCCCAATGGTGCTTCTAATGGAGTGAACTGATCGAGTGCTGTTGTGGTTTCCCACAGACTGGCAGGGTGAAACATTGTTTTGCTAACCGCGTTTGATTGCAGCATGCAGTAACCAGGCCAAGAAATAAAGGAAAGGTTGTAAAATCAGACCAATGGGTTTTCATTCCTGTTACTACTGCGATCCCACAAGGCTGCATGGTTTCCTTCACGACAGTGTGTGCTAGAGGCTCACCTGGAGGCCAGGATCTTTGAGGCACAAAGGTCTGACACCACATACAGGAAGTAGTAGCTGAGGAAGACTCTGCGCTGCGCTAGGAGAAAGATGAAGCAGATGGCATCCCACACAATCCCCGCCTCAGTTTTAGGCAGCTCACACTCATCATTGGGGGGAGCTGGTAAGAAGCAGAAACACTGTCAGATGGGGGACAGACTGCTGGCGCAGCGCACTACCAGAACAGAGCTGAACTTTCCAGTCCCAGTCCCTCCCCTCTACTTTCTCTCCTATTCTCCATAATTGCTCTGATCACGCCAAACGCCTGTGATGTTATCAAAATGCAACAGTGGAAAATGAAAAATGCAAGGCAAGAAACACATACAAAAACACAATTTGGCATGGAGGAAAATAAAACTGTATGTAGCCTAGATGAAAAGAGTTCTGAAACCTTCATGTAGATGATGCACGGCTATAATGAGATTTTTAAGACTTCTTGAGCACTCACGGACGTTGTAGCCTTTTATGGTGCAGAACATGCTGAATGTTTGTATGAACCAGCAGCCATTCTTCAACAGGCTGTCCAGGTAAGCACAGGATCCCAGCTGTGAGCACACACACACCAAGCAAAAACACAGGGGGTTACGGTTCGACACTGCACAAGGAAACGGAAAAGGATCATGAAAACACAATCAAGATAAAATGAAAAGTACCAAATAAAGAATCAATTAAGAAAGGCTTACTTGAAAAATAAAAGGTCTCAAGCATTGATTTAAAGTCAGAGCAGGACAAAAAACAACTTTTGCTGCTCCTTTGGTGCTACGTGTTCACGGGATTGCTCATGTGACCCGAAATAACTCGGACAGCTGTGTTAATGGGAGACCTGCTTGCACCCCTGAATAAGTCACTTGTCCACACAGTCCCAGCTCTGGTCACTGGCCCCTTGGCCTCTGTAGGGAAAGGAAGAGGGGCAGGAAGCTCACTTACAGAGAGCAGGTTCTTGGTGGCGATGACCAGGCAGGTGTAGCCGATGAGCCAGTCCCACAACCTCAGGATGTGCCGGACCGGCTGGAGTAGCAGGCTGCCGCCGAACAGCATGAAGTAGAAGCAGGCCATGAGGTAGCCCAGGCAGAAGATGTTGATGCGTGTGGTACCTGTGATGAAGATCAGGCACAGCACCAGCCAGAAGAAGTAGCTGAACACGAACACCTTTACCATATCCAGATACGACCTAGGAGAACCAAAGGCACATCAAAGACACAGGACCTGCTGCGTGACACAGGGAGTCTTAAGCCACACCATGTTAAAATAAGCACCTACTTTTTTAAAATAGTTGAAAAGTCTTGTTTTTACACGTAACCGTAATCACTGTGCCACACGTTTTCATGATCTCTTCATATCTGATTGCGCAGGATGCAGATGGCACATTAATGCAAAAAGCATTGTTATCATTCAGCCTGCTCAGTTTTGTGCAAGTTGTTTTATCACAGCAGCTGTCTGACCAAGGGCGCTCCATTTAAAGAGACAGGGCACTCAATGTGCTATGATGTGCCAATGAGAAGCCAGCCCCTGGAAATGTGGCCACACTGACCTGCAGTGCAGGAAGTTGCTGACGGGGGTGTACTGGCTGAGAGCTCGAGGATCCAGGCTGCAGCTGATCTCCACATTGTCACCCGCCAGGAGACGGGTGGCCGCCATGTTCTCGTCCTCAAACACCTGCCACTGCAGGGAGGAGCAGAGCAGGAGCACGTGGTCATCTGGGGAGAGACAGACGTAAGCGCAGGAGAAGAGCCGCGGGGTCACAGACACACTCGCTGCTCGTGAGGCTCACGAGGACACCAGCATTCGCAGAGGCCTGCACGGCTGGGAGGGCAGCCCGGCCGAACGAGGGAAGGACGGACTCACAGATGATGAAGACGGGATTGGGCCGCATGGCGAAATCCGGCAGGTAGAGCCACTTGATGAGGTTGGAGCTTAAAGGATGTCTGGAGGTCCTCCAGGGGTAATCTTACAAGGGGAGGGAAAAAACAGAACGAGGGTATAACCAAGAATAAGAGTGGGGAAGTGAGAGGAAAGGGGAAAATGCACATCATACATCTGTAACGTCCACCAAACGTGCCCCATGCCTAACTCCTCTGAATTCCTACCGTAACACAGTGCCGGCGGGATTCCGATACACAGAAGATACTGAAAGACCATGAGGCCGGCAGTGAAGCAGCAGTACTTGGGCCACACCTCTCCGATGGCTTTTCTCCGTCGCCGGGACAGGACCGCGATCAAGGCGACGGAGTGCAGCAGGGCGTAGGAATCCATCCGCTGGCCGATCAGGTTCACGGCCACCGCCAAGCACACCTGGCGGGGGACGGCAGACATCAGCGGCCGGCCGAGAAGCTCACCCCCCCCCCCGGCACGGCACACGGAACACGCCAAGCCGCATCACACGGGTCTACAGCAGCTCTTAGGGGCTCTCACCTCCAGGCCGAACTTGTAGAAGAAGTAGTTCACCAAGTACTTGATGAATGGAAGCAAGCCCTGGTCGAGGTGTTGCCGGGTGATGCCGCTGAACAGCGTGCCACTGACGGGTGCCTGCAGGCCATTCCGCAGCCGGTAGTACCGCTGGTGCCGATGGACCGTCACCTCAAACGCCAGCAGCGCCAGCACAGCAAGGTGGTTCTGCCAGGAAAAAGAGATGAATGAGAGGGCCACTCGGGGGACTCTCGCTGTGGACGGGGGCCCGCCGTTTCCAGAACGTTAACGCAGGTTTTAATAGTGCTTCTACAAATTGCGACTTCAGAACATTCATGGGATTGAACATTTTTATCATCTGTGCACTCCAAGTGTGTTGTGGGCGTCTCTCCCTTGAACAATGAAAAAACGGTCGGGATCGGTCTCCACACCTCTCTTTCCCCTTGGGAATTCCACCCATCCCAGCCCAATGAACTCCACTAACTGAAGGTTGTGAACCAAGAACTCACTAATGAGGTAATTCCTCTGAAACAAGAAGCTTAGGGTTGCTGTTCTCATGGCCTGTCACTTTCTAGCTATGGGTCCAGACCTGGGAACAAGAGATTATCAGCTAAAACCGAGTGTGAGTTCGGAACAGAGTCCTTGCCGTACCCTGAGACATGGTAAGATGCTGTCCCCACACTTCCTGAGGGCACCACACCACAGCGCTGGGTCTACTGGCTCCACGTACAGCACAGACGTCCTCAGCAGCTCCTCCAGATTCCCACGGGCCACAGTCTGATTCGCAGACACCAGCCGCTGATAAAGAAAACAAGAATAACATTATACTGCACTGAGCTCTTGTGTAATTCAAACATCTGTAAAAGGTTTTTGAAAGTCATCCGGTAGTGAGCACCAATTTTTTCCCTACTGTATGTTTAAATATACAGGTAAAAACAGATGGGTTATTTGAGGCTTGTGTTCTGCAAAAAAAAAAAACAGCCTTGAAGTCACCGAGAGAAAGCTGTGCACCTGGAGGGTTTTTGGACAATCATCACCATTAAAGGATAAGCCATTAAATTTGCAGTAAAGTGCATTGTGAAGGTTTTTCACATATTTAGGTCGCATCTAGGACCAAGGTATGGGTCACCAGGAATGACAAATACCTGATTTTTTTAAATCCTGAAATCCCATAAATATACCCTAAGGACCAACATTAAACGGTGCAGTGCCTGTGTCATGCTATCTGACGCGGCTGGTGCAGGTCATTCGAATGTCACCAGTAATGTTGCTAGCACGACTTTCCAACGGACAACTCAAGGCAGATGGAGAAGGGAGCCCAGAGATTTTCTGGAGGAGCACAGTGGCATCTTACCGGCAGAAAGTGAGACTCTCCAGGGAGGAACAGAGCTGAAGGATCAAGACCAGACTGACTGATGGGACAAGATGTGTCTTGCTCTTAGGTTTCAGATAAAATAAAGGGGATTACGCCAGGTCAAACCTTGGCTAAGAGAATAAACACACTGCCCATCTTGCTGCAGGACTGCGTGGTGCAAAGTAACACTGGGAGCTCTACTGAGAGACGGCGGCGCTGTAGGGAAGGCAGTTCGGAGGGCCGGCCGGCGGGCGAGCGGGCGGGCGGGACTCACGGCCGTGCAGTTGGAGGAGTACTCGAGCGGCTTGATGAACTTGAGCTGGTACATCATCTTGCAGACGACCATGGCGCTGGCCCAGACGGCAGACACACCGGAGGCCAGAGGGCGGAGCCGCCTGAAGGGGAGGGCGAAGGTCCACAGCACCAGAAACAGGAAATTCATCAGAGAGACCTGGGGACGCAGGCGCAGTGATGGACAGCTTTACCGAGCCTCGGAGGGCATAGACAGTGCAGCAGATATCACGCTTCCACGCTTCCTTAATAGCTATTGGCTATTAAGAGAACATTTCTAACTCTGCAGTTGTGGTTAGACTCCACTCTTCTGGTTTGCCAAAATTAGCAGAAGTCTATACATATATAAAAAAAAATTTACAATAAGAAATAATATAATATATTGTACAAAATATGGCAGCCTTACACTGCCTGCATGGAAAGACCTGCTCTGAGATGCATTGACTCTGATATACAGTAGACCAGAGGTAAAAATAAGCAAGGGCAGCTCTTAGAGTCGTTTGCCTCTTTTTTTGTGCTATGCTATCCTTTCATGTTTTTGCACTGTGATATTTGTGCTTTCGTTACCTGTGGAGCAAAAAAGGAAGATACGGTAAAAACAATATCTGAAAAACACAGAGTGCATAACTGCGGGAAAAACAAGACAGTTATAAGAGGGACTTTATATTTGCAATGAACTGCTTGTTTTTTTTAATAACTCCCAAACTGAGACGGGAGAGCTGTTAATCCGCTTGACTGCTGTGCCACGCAGGGAGAGTGCGGATCTGAGCGCCCTCTCCTTCGACACGCCCAGCTGTCGCAGCCGCCAGTCATTTGGCAGGCCAGCCGCAGCTGGAACGCCTCACTGACGGCGCTGCCTGGTCACGCAGCGCCGCTCGATCCCAAGGGCTGGGGTGGCAGGACAGTCCAAGCACAAATCGGCCAGTCCAAGCCCACGCAACCTCAGCAGGCACTTCGGAACAAGGCACCCCAGGCCCAGGCTAACAACAACCGCACACGCGGATGTTTAGGCTGGGTCCGAACGGGAACGAGCCCGCTCCGCCGGGTCTGACCTCCTGCAGCGCGACCCAGATGATGCCGGAGGAGACGATCTTGAGGCAGTGCAGCTCCAGCAGCCTCCAGAGCAGCTCCTGGGCCCTCTGCAGCCCCTCCAGCCCCTGCAGCGCCAGCAGCCCCGCCCGGTCCACAATCAGGCCCCACTGGCTCAGCCGCCCCCCTGCAGGAGAGACGTGCAGGAGCAGACACAGGGCCGGGCGTTAGAGCCGCCGGCCCGGTGAAAGAGTGACATGGCTGGGGAGATTGTAAGCTGCCGACAAGATTCGATATATTTCCAGATTTTATATTTATTGCCATACCCACTTAGGTGTTAGGAATTTGCCTCGGTGTGCTCATGACGGTTTAAACCATAAAACAATAAGAACAGCAGCACAAAAACATCAGACACAACATAACATACAACCATAAGATATAACCAGATTACTTAAAAAATAATAAACATAAGAAAAAATGAAAGTTTAAAATGAAGAAGAAGAAGAAGAATAAAAAACGACTCTGCCTTAAAATAAAACACAAACATCTGCATTTGTTGAAAGTCTGTAGAGAATCAGGCAACAGGTGAGATGTCAAACAGTCCCTTCCTTCAATTTGACACAGATGGTAAAAAAAAAGAGAGGAGCACAGTCAGGGGCTAAATGTATTTGCTGAATAGCTGGATGGCCCACAAGTGAATTATAATTGTTCGATTTAAGATGCTAAAATATCTGTTCACTTTGGAACAACATAAAGAAAATGTCCCTCTTCTAATAGTCAGTAATGAAAGATTGGGGGTGCTGCCATAAATGTGATACGGACCGCTTTCTGGGTGCGTGCTGGTCTGCCCGCAGTCCTTGATCTGTTCAGACAGCCTGGCCCCACCCGGGGTGTCCTGGCTGCAGCCCCCCAGCTGCTCCCTGGCCAGCCTGTCAGACACAGACAGCGGAAGAGTGGAATGTTCCCCTGACCACTAAGTCCAACGTGAATCCCCAGAATTACTGCTACTGAGGTCATTGCACTCCTGTCACTTGAACATTCCCAGTCATGGGTTACACCTGGGTCTTTAGATCTCAACTCTCCTGACGCCCATCCCACAAAAAAAATCTTTCCTCAAAATATTTATAAATAGTAACAGTCTTTTTGTTCCACTCAAGAAGTGTTTTTTTTACTAAGAAAGGATATTATGATCGCAGTAATGTATCGACATGATTTTTTACTCTTTAAACTAAGGAATAATTAAAAACTGATCGTGGAAAGACTAAGCATACAGCTCTCAGCTGATCAAGTAACAACAAGCAAAGTGTTTTACCTTTGTTGAAGTTTTTCAATATTCTCTTTAATTCTGATTAAAGGGGAGAAAATCACAAAATGAGTACGTGCAGAACTTTGCCCTTCTACAGCATGCAGTTACTAAAACAGCATTAACAATTTACATGCGTTACACTACTGAGCATAATTCTCCAACAACTCAGTGATAGTACTTTTGTATCTATAAATAGTGCCTAAAGAAAACAGTATTAAAAGAACCCCCATGTCTCTTTACCCTTTCAAAACAGAGTATAAATCTGCCAAAAGACACACAGTACATCACCACTTCTGATTATACTGATGAAGCGGTGGTACAAGATCAAGGTTTGCATTCTAAAGGGGAAGTCGACTGTGACTTACGTTTCTGTGATCATGCTTACTCTGGCTTTCAGGGCTTCTTCACTGGAGGAGAGAAAATGACAAATATTTAGGGAGAGAAACAGACAGGGCAGCCTCTGGAATGTAAAGGGTTTATTGATTAAAACGCAGCCCAGAAAGATAGTATGCATACAGTAAATACAATTCATGCAGAGTAAAGTAAGTAAAGTAAAATTGCATCACAATGCAGTAAAGCACAGGGAAAACATGGTAAAGCATGGGGAGGCATTGTAAGCCAGGGTAAATCAAGCACATCCACTGCATGGGAGTACCATGGACCAAGTGCAGATTTATTGTGGTCAGCGTTTGTAAAGGAACAGTGGGAATATCTGGAGGAGTCATTCACCTGGAGGGTCCCTGGCGGACGGTAACATTGTCCAGGTCGGTGAGGGACAGGAAGTCGCTGTTGAAGTAGTGGAGCTGCAGGATGCAGGACAGGAGGAAACAGGAGGGCAGAAGGATGCGGGCGAACAGCTCCACCGTGTCGTACTGCTCCAGGCCCAGGTCGCGCAGGCTGGCGGGACAGAGAGGGCGAGAGGCTTGCCGGCTGGGCTGAGGAACAGGGAGCAGCAGGGAACAGAGAGGAAGAGAGGGAAAGCTTCCGAGACGCAGAGACACGGTAAAGCACTTTACAGGTCATGGGGAATCCCACTACCACCACCAATGTGTATCCCCACCTGGATGATGCAACAGCAGCCATAGAGCTCCAGAACGCTCACCACACACCAGCTGTCAGTAGGGAGGAGAGCAGAGCAATGACACCAATTCATTGATGAGGATTATTAGGAGGCCATGATTGGTAAAGGCCAGGGAATATTTGGCCAGGACGCCAGGGTTTACACCCCTACTCTTTTCGAGAAACGCCCTGGGACTTTTAATGACCACAGAGAGTCAGGACCTCGGTTTTACATCTCATCTGAAGGGCAGCTCCTTTTTACAGCATAGTGTCCCCGTCACTATAATGGGGCATTAGAACCCACACAGACCGCAGGGTGAGCGCCCCCTGCTGGCCCCACTAACACCTCTTCCAGCAGCAACCATAGCTTTCCCAGGAGGTCTCTCATCCAGGTACTGACCAGGCTCACCCCTGCTGAGCTCCAGTGGGGCTGCCAGCTGGGACACGCAGGGTGGTATAGCTGCTAGCATAAGAGATAAAGTGGGGGCTGAATTGCCACTGATAGAAAAAAGAAGAGGGCAGAGCTACAGAGGAACGAAAGAATAGCGCTGCCCTTGAGACAATCTGCGCACCAGTGAACAGGCACTCACCCCTCCTCCGACATGCCGATGATCTGCCGCAGCAAGCCGGACACGGTCTTGAACTGGTATATGTAGATGGCAATGAGGACCACCATGGAGTAGCCCACCACCACTGCCCAGAAATACTTCAGCACCCTGCGCCACACATCGTAACGCACCTGGGGAAGAGGCGGAGGGAGCAGGGGGAGCACACGAGCTCCTGTCAGCGAGAGTAGAAGGCTGGGCTACTTCTCCTCCACAGGCCACCAGCAGTGTCTCTCTATCTGTTGCTCCTGCTGGGCCCTCGAGAATCTAACAGAACTATTCAGCAGGCTGGAGCTAAGGGTCATTTCATCTAAATGCTAAAACCCTCTCAGAGAACACTGTTCTGAACATTTTCCCTTAAGAGAACTGCTTTTGTTTTAGTGGGAGGTTCTAAGAACGAACTAAGACAAAGGTCAAACACTGCATTTTGGGAAAAAAGGTTCAGAGTGCAGAAAAGTATAGAGACGCCGAGGTAAGCCCACCAGGTAGAGGACCACGCAGAACAGGAACAGCACGATGTAGAGGATCTTGTACACCACCACCTTCCCGGTGAAGCTGACCACGAAGAACATGGAGCAGCAGAAGAAGATCCAGTACTTGACCAGCGTGCCCTTCACGAGAGATCCCAGGAGCTCCATCAGGGCCGAGGACCGCCTTTCCTCTCCTAGAGAGCAGGGTCAAAATAAAGAAATTAGGATGATCGCTTATCAGGAGCGAGCTGGGGTGCCTTCAGCTTGGGACACATGCTTCTGCTGTAGAGGAAATCCAGCCATGTGCTCTTACACATGCGCTGTACAGTATGTCCATTACACACCTCCCCCCAGTAAGGTTCTGCCTTTACTGCTCTTCTGCAGGCCTGCAGTGAAACAGAGTGACGAACCTTTGCTCTTTTCTTAAAGCTGTACGTTTTTTCCATGTCCTTTTAATGCCTTCTTGGTGCTTTTTAAAATGCATTTTCACCCACTTCTCACAGGCAAGTGGAAACAGGAGCAGGAGGCGAAGAGGAAGAGAGCGGCCTGCTCACCCGACTGCGAGACCTTCACCTCCTCCAGGGGGGCTTGCTGCAGCCACCGCCCCTGCCGTTTCTCCGTCAGGTGCTGCCGGAGTAACACCCAGAAGGTGAAGGCGTAGGACACCTGCGGGAAAGACGCACCAGGAAAGAGTTTCATGACGTGACCTTCCAAAAAAACAGGAGAACAAGCGGGATCAAAAAAAAAAAAAAAAGGGGGCAGGCCGCGTTTAAGAAATGTTGGATGGACACTTTGATCAGACTAGGTATTTCAGCAAGGAACAAATTACAGCAGCCAGGAATGCATTCTTGTATCTTTCATATGGTAATATGATTAAGCTGGGTCATACAATAAGAGCTGGATATTTCAGAAGGGACCAGCCCCTGCGTGGCAGTGACGCGGGGCTGTGGGCGTGTGGGCGTGCGGCCCACCTTGGCACCCAGGTGTGCGCAGGGCGTGGGGTATCCCCTCAGGTCGAAGTCGGTGAGCATGGCGGAGGGCACCCCCGGGCACAGCTCGCTCCGGTGTAGCCGGAGGCTGCTGACGAAGGCGCAGAGCACCAGTGCCGTGCCGTACGCCGCCAGGAAGGGCGCGCTCAGCATGGCATAGCGCCGGCGGTCACGCAGCATCCAGATCCCACAGGACCACACCAGCAGCACAAGGGTCAGCCAGCTGTTGTAGGTGATGCTCCAGACCTGCGACCACAAGAAAATCGACGGCAGTGTGCCGCTGTCAGGAGCGGACTTACGAGAGCAGTCCAAGGCTAAGATGGTGAAAACAGCTGAGCACAAAATGAAGAGACTAAAAAGAAGTAGACTACTGCTGCTTACAGTAATAGCAATATTTTTCACCAGAATCATAGTACTTATTACCATCATGACAATGAGAGCGTTGACGTAGCTCTGCTTCATGATGAACTGTCCAAACACAACCAGCCCACTGGGAGCAGGCATGGGCGCTGTTGTCTCAGTGAGCCCCTCCAAGCTCTCTTCGTCTTTACTGTCCTCTTCCTCTTCCTCTTCCGCCTCTGGTCAGAGGAGGACAGGAGCAGGAGAAAGAGCTCGGTTAGGAGCGACAGCACTCTGCAGTCACAAACCAGGGGGATGGGCCGTTCTTCCACACACTAATACTCTCACTGTTTTAAAGATGGGGCAGGAGGCTACAGGTACCCTGTGCTGTTCATGTCAATTTTGCTAAACAGCACTAGCTCTCAGAAAAATGCTCTGAATGTGTAGACCGTGTGTCAGGCTTCTCTGCGGTTGTCCGATTTCTGTAACTTTGCAACCAGGAAGCTTGCAACCAGTGATCAGTTCCACCTCCTGTTCACCTGGTCAGTAGGAGACAGCTCCAGGTATGTTTGGAACTAAATCTAAAACTGCTGGTTTTAATTCTGCCTGGACTGTACACTTACAGTATTTACAGTGCTAGTCAAACCGAATTATTTCCAGGTCTGCAGTCTCAACAAAGATAAGACCATAGGTCCCAAGGTACAAGCATCTGTTACCTCTGTATAAAACTGTGAAAGAACATAAGAAAGGCACAAACGAGAGGGGGACACTTGACCAGTCTTGCTCAAGGGGTTACTACAGGCTTAATAAACGATAACTTTAATAACTGAAAATATTTATCATTTATCGTATTTATAGCTTATAAACAATGCCAGCGGTGGAGCAACAAGAAAGAGTTACAACCACAGAAAGATGCACAAACTTCAAGGACACATCTAAATCCCAACATGGACCTGAGTAACTATTTGTATTGTCAATAAAACACGATAGGGCAAATTCACTTCATGCGGTAAGATAAAGATGAATAAAGACAGTTCTTCTTCAGTGGTTACGATCATCAGCCTTTCTCAAGCGCTGAACCAAGGACCCTATGATTACGATTGCTTCTACCTGGGCTTGGAGGTTCCTCTTGGTAGACTGGCATAGCGTGGCACTCCTCCTCTTTTCTCAGGGCAGGGCCTAGGTGAAGCCTTCCAGGGTCCTGCCATCTGCCGTTCAGCAGGAAGGTGCTGGGCTCCTATGGGAAGGAGGAGAGCAGAGCACAGACGTACACCGGGACAGGCACAAGAAACTGGCCAGGGGTCAGAAGAGAGAGGCCACCAGGACACAGAGAGAGCAGGTTACTCAACTGGACAGAAACCCGTCCGGCCAAGGTGCAGCGGAAAAGAAAATATGCTCCTTCAACAAGGAGAGGAGTCACAGTTCAGATGAAATCAGAGAAAAACACTCAAAGATGAAGGACATTTCACTGAGACCAGGGTTCAATTCCAGACCTGGAGTGCTGTCTGCGTGGAGTTTCTATGTTCACCTTGTGTCATTGCTGGTCTCCTCCAGGTGCTTTGGTTTCCTTTCACAGTCCAAAAACACATTTTTGAGAAAACTGGCCCTAGGTGTGTGTGTGTGTGTGTGTGTGCGTGCATGTCTGTGCTTATGTCAGTCTGCCCTGCGAGGGACTGGTGTCCCCTCCAAGGCGTATACCGCCTTGTGCCCATTGTTGGCTGGGATAGTCTCCCCCATGCCCCTGAATTGGTTAAAAAATGGCTAGATGGATAATAACCAATATGCAATCTTTACTACATAAATTATTGACTGGCCAATCATTTCTTACAACGTGCAGTGAGCTGGTGTTTGAAATGACAAATTTATGTCACGCAGCAGTGTCAGAGTCTCAGACAAGCACGTGGGGTAACTCGTGCACTACGGTTCGGACCTCCAGGGGAGGCCCCAGCTGTGAGAAATCTGAGGAAATACCTCGTTCGCAACACTGTTATCCTCATCCATGCTGGTAAGCAGCTATAAGAGAATAAAACAGAAAATGGCTGTCATTATAGAATGAAAAATGGCCACTTGCCCTGTCACTCAAACACACTGTTGATACTGTATGTATGCCATAAAATTGCTGTTTTTACTGTGCTCTTATCCAGCACCTAGCTTGCAAAATTTCAGATTTTTCTTATTTTGGTGAGCTGTTCCCGTCAGAATTCGTGCTTTTTACCTTTTTCTTCTCATTCCTGGAGTCCCACATCATCCCCCGGATATTGTGGGGTCCCTCAGACAGTCTGCTGTCTAGCCTGGGCAGGGATTCCTGCAGATTATCAACACGGAGAGATCTGAGCCATGAAGGCACCGGCAGTCCCAAAGTGGGTGTGAACTGAGAAGGACGATGTGCAGTACCTCCTCTGTAATGTGGACCCACTTGTGCAGTAAGGCCACTAGTGTGTAGTACAGGACCAGCAGTACCAAGGGGTTCACAAAAACTGGCCAGGTGGCATCAGTGTGCACCCCCAAACTATAGGGGTCTGACTCATTGGTATGGATGAAAGCAGTCATGCCAAACAGCCTAGGAGACAACAGAGAGAAAAGGAACTGTTATCCATAAACCTAAATGGGCAACGTACAACAGGTTAGATTAATGATATTTTTTTTCTTGGTGGTGCTTAGTTTATGCTATTGGCTGTATGCAAAAATGCAGCCAACAATTTTTCATTCTTGAAGTGACGCTCAAACAAGCTAACACCCCTAGTTCCCTCCTGACACTGTTAGCTCACAGAGAGGAGAACTGTGCTTCCCATTCTTGAACACAGGCGCAGTGGCTGAATCTCCTCTGCAAACCTGAATTGACCCTACAGCAGAAAGCTACCCTTTGTGCACCACAGACCTCCTGAGCTGGGCTACCAAGGACAAATCTAGAAACAGAAATCTGTTCGCTTCATAGTCAGACCTGCAGAATCACAGTCCGTACCCTGAACCTGGCTGAAGCACAGCAACATAACCTGCAAATGTTCCTGGATAAATTCCCTAAAGATGTAGCATCCTAGTGTTACGCTAAATTGCTAACAAATGTACAGTCTTTACAGATAATAAATTAAAGAATTTTTTGTTATTATAATATAGATTTTTGAGCAACACTATATTTTAGGGATTCAAATTCCATTTATAAATTCAGTACGGCACACTATGTGTATGTAACTGCCAATAACACACATCTAGAGACAATTGACTGCATGTCTATTAACAAATGTCAGATTCTTTTCCATATATAAATGTCCTGTAAACGTACAGCAATCCATCTGTCGTGCATTTAAAAAGCCCTGGAACTGAAGCTCTACTGATTTTTGATCAGGCCCGGCTGCAGTACCTGGCATAGATGTCCTGGGGAGGGACGAGCTCTTGGAAGTACTGCAGCTGGTAGAGGTAGAGGCCGAGGAGGTGGCCGGCGCTGAATATGGCCGTCATCACACACAGGCTGCTGAAGAAGAGCAGGCCGAGAGCGCGGCAGCATGCCCACCGCCACACCAGCCACAGGAACAGGGAGAAGTACACCGCTGAGGTCAGGGAGGGCAGGGTGATTCCTGCAGAGACAGTCCGACGCAGGACGGGAGTGAGAGACACGGAGCGGGAGCACAGAAGAGTGGAGGCACGAAGCACGCTACCCAGCCAGCCGTGACGCTGATGCCGCTACCCTGGCTTCTTTCAATGAACAGCTGCGTGAGATCCTGGGATCGATTAACTGCTCATTACTAAACGGGCTGAAGTGGTAAATAGACTCCCCCTGCTTGTAACCCTTATTAGACAGAGAGGGGGCAGAACGGAGAGGATCAGGTAAAAAAAAAGAGACAGAAATAGCAAGGAAAATAAAGAGGAGGAAGTGCCAGAAAGCTTGTTCCCTGCATTCTTATATTTCAGGGGAAAGCAACTCTAAATTTATTGAAGGGGATCTTGCTCATCTTGCTGAGGTGGACGCCTGTTCTTACAGTACGTACTGTACGCCACTGGGGTGGTGCAGAGAGAGCTCTGGTACCTGCGAGCCCCAGCAGAAGGGTCACCACTGCTTTGCCTGCAGTGTTGAGGAGGGTAGCCAGCAGGAGGCGCAGTCCGGCTGCGAAGACCATCAGCTTCCGGACGATCTTAGGCTGGCTTCCCTGGGTCGCACCAGACTCATCCGAGCTGTCCGGGCACGATCCGTCGCTCTCCGTGCGGCTCTCCGACTCCGACTCTGACTCCGACTCCGACTGCCTCCGATCCTGCAGAGACACAGGCAGCCGTCTCCAACACACAAACTTAACAATAATAACCATGACTTAATGACAATTAATAATGCCATCATAATCTTCATTCTATATAGCACCTTTCATAATACAATACTGCAGTGAGCTTTTGAGTTTTGGTTCTCTGTATCATTGTCACGGCTAACTCAATAAAAACCTTCTGACCTACAGTACATAATGCTACAGATTTTACAAAACATTACTACTCAGCAGTGCACCCCAGATCCTGTTCCGTTCTTTCCAGAGATGTATGACTTTAAACTGAGAACTGTCTGAATCCAGGGCCACTAACCACCACGTCTGTGGAGGAGCTCACTGTTGCTTTTCTAGTGACTATTAAATACGCTGAACAAGGATTGTCGCTGAACGGACTAAATCAACCTACAGTATAAACCGATTTCTTGAAGAAAAAGGGATGCTCTCTGATGTGCGGTGCTATCTAGCCTTAAAGAAATGTTTCACTGGGGCCAGCTGATGTGTTATTCTGACAGTGCCTCTGTTGGCATCCCTCACTGATATCACCACATGCCTACTGGCCACCAGGAAGTCTCAGGGGTGGCTGTTTTGCTGTGAAAGCTGCTGTTGACAAATCAGTGCCCCTGTGTGCCAGTCCTTGAGGTATCCAGGATGGACAGTGGCGTGACCCGGGCTTGGCTACTCTGTCACTTAGCGCAGGTGTCCTTCCAGGTGGAATCACTCTCGAGCCCCAGACTGTGTGACGTTCCAGAGAAACGACTCTACATCTGCCCTACGGGTACCGACACGAATCACTCGACCTCGTTGTCAGGGGGCGGGATGCAGTTGTCATGGACGGCGACGGGCGCCAGGGGCCTCAGCAGCTTCTTGCAGAGTCTGTGGATGAGCAGAGCGGCCAGGAACAGGCCCAGGTCGGGGGCCAGGTGACGGACGACATTTGCGGCGTCTACCACACTGAACCTGGCAGGGCACGGCAGAGACAGCCGGGTGAGAGTAAAGAGACAGAGTTAGAATGCCAAGCAAGTGAACATTCAGACCGTTGCAGGAATGAGTAGGAAGACCATATACTGATGATTCATACCGTATAATCCCAATGTGATAGAGGACAGTCTCCCAAACACCACTTACTGTGAATAAAGGAGAAAAATTCGATGAAGTCAAAACGTTCTTCTGAAGGTAATATCTGAAACCACTTCCAGTACACTTCATTAAAGCTTAAGACTGAACGAGGTTAATCAATGCAATGCAGTACATTAAAAAGTAAAACCAGCTCATGAGAGATCTTCTTTGGGTCAAGTCCAGGGCTCATAAAGTCGGCGGCAGCCCGATTGCCTCTAGAACGGCAGCTGTTTCTTACCGTGCTGGGGGACATAGGAGAAGGTGATCTGCAGTCCACACTGTAGAGTAAAGAAGGTAATACCAGTATAGCAGAGGAACCGCAGAAATCGTCCAGTTTTGCCTTTGGGAAAGACAGAGAAGAGAGCCAGGGAGTGACGGACTGGTCCAGTTGGGACTGGGGCACCTCGCAGGAGGAGGGAATAGCGTCACAATCAAGCCAAGCAGGCTCAGAGGTGGAAGCACTTGAGCACTTACCTGGCTAATGTTAGCACTCGGTGTTCGCAAAGTTACACATTGTAGCTATGGGCTTCACCCAGAAGGAAACTAATAGCAATTTTCTGCGCTGGTTAGTTTCTCCAGCAATATTTTTTTTTTTGTGACAGCCTTACATCAGCTGGGTGAAGCTTCAGCTCTCTGGCCTCAGCACTGTGAAGGGCAGTGAGTATGTCTGAAAACAAAACATTTGTTAAACAGCCTTCAGTTCTTAGATGTGCCAGTGTATAAATGTGAGGTGCCTTGGTTAGGGCTGAAAGATTCCCACAAGATGAAGTAACCCAGGACACTTTTTTCCACTGGGAACCTGACTGGTCAGTTCAGGTTTTGCTTCCTTTCCATATTTTCAGGCCTATCCCTGGAGAAATATACTCGCCAAGCTGATGTGGTTTTAAATAATAAAATAATAACCTCATTTTATATAGCGCCTTTAAAAGTAACTTCTCGAGGTGCTTTACAGTTAACAAAAAGTTAGCGAGGAGAAGAGGTAACTAATTAGACCAACAGGGAGAGGAGGTAACAAAGTTAGCAGACAAGGGTTCAGGAGGCAGAAGAAGGTGCAGGGGCAGACCCAGAGCCCTCCTAAAGAAGAAGGTTTCGAGTCTGGGTTTGAATGCACTTACGGAAGGCGATTCTCTGACATCCTTATGGATAGAAACCCAGAGCTCTGGGGCGCAGCGAGAGAAGGCCTTGTCACCCACTGAGTGTAGATGTGTTTGGGGGGTGAACCTCTGGAAACCAGAGTGGGACAGATTGAGGCGGCGAGGTGGGGAGCAGGAAGAGAGTAAGTCAGACAGGTACTGAGGTGCCAAGCCACGAAGGTAAGCGTTAGGATTATGAATGATCAAGGTCACACATTATATTCCCCTCACTTCAGCCAAAGACATGCAACACTTGAACCAACACAGAGACTCTGCTTTTTGTTCCTTTTTTTAATCTTTGCACCTCAGCCTGTCTCACATGTTCTTGCCAGAATGTGGATTTCAATGAGCCCAATGTGTTTTACAAGCCCTCCTCGAGCTC